>NW_028125076.1:0-134000 GCF_965194825.1 Balaenoptera physalus
TATTACCACCCCACAATCACCAATGGATAGATCATACAAAATGAAACTAAATTAGGAAACATAAGCTTTCAATGACACATTGAACAAGAGGGAATTCATTCATAAATATACAACATTCTATTGCAAAACAACAGAAAACACTCTCTCCTCAGGTACTCATGAAACACTCTCCAAGATATATCATATGTAGGGTCACACATAAAGCCTTAGAAATCTAAGAAATTTGAAATAGCATCAGGTATAATTTCCGCCTACAGTGCTATGAAACTAGATAGGAATTAAAAGAAAAAAAACTGTAAATAATACAAACACATGGAAGCTAAACAAAACGCTGTTACATAACCAAGAATACACTGTAGAAAACTAAGATGGGATCACAAATACCTGGGAAAAATTGAAAATGTAAATAGGAACACCCAAATCTATGGAATGAAACAGATGCAACTCTAAAAGCAGAACTGTGCGAGCAAAGAAGCGAAAAAGTAATCTCCACCAGCACCCGCACGAAGAGTGGATGAAATCTCCACATTCAACGTGAAGTATCCCGCATCTCTGGAACACCTGAATAGAACAATGAATCAGTCCAAAATTGAGGAGGTGGACTTTGTGAGCATAGATATATTAGTTTTTCCACTTTTTCACTTTTTGTGAATGTGTAGGTGTATGCCGCTGTGAGTCATTTTGTCTGTAGAGCTAAGCTTTAACCATTTTTGCTAGAGTTCTGTGTGACTGCTTTTCTTTTTAATTTTTAAACTGTTCTCTTAATACATATTTTTCATTTTAATAACTTCATTTTATTTGATTTTACTTTATTTTGTTTTATTTTATCCTCATTCTTTGTTTAGTTCTCTTTTCTCTCCCACTTTTTCTGAGCTGTGAGGATGAATGTCTCTAGGTGCTCTAACCAGGAGTCAGAGCTCTGCATCTGAGGAGGGAACACCAAGTTCAGGACACTGGTGCACAGGAGACCTGACAGCTTCACATAATATCAAATGGAGAAAATCTCCCAGAGATTTCTTTCTCAACGCCAAGACTCACATTCACACAGTGACCAGTAAGCAACAGTGTTGGACACCGTATGCCAAACAATGAGCAAGACAGAAACAGTCCCATCCGTTATCAGAGAGGATGCCTTAAATCATCATAAGGACGGAGGCACCAAAATACACACCAGCAGTTGTGGAAATGCCCACCAGAAAGACAGGATCCAGCCTCATTCAAAAGAACACAAGCATAACTCCCCTCCACGAAGAAGCCTACACAACCCACTTAAGAAACCTAAGCCGCTTGGGACAGACACCAAAAACAGCAATAACTACAGGCATGAAGCCTGTGAAAAGGAACCCCAAGCACAGTAAGTTAACCAAAATTAGGAGACCAAAAAACACACAGCTGACGAAGCAGCAAAGTCAAAACGCACCAGACCTAACAAATGAAGAGGAAATAGGCAGTCTACCCGAAAAAGAATTCAGAATAATGATAGGAAAAACGATTCAACATCGTGGAAATAGGAGAGAGAAAATACAGGAAACGTTTCACAGGGGTCGACAAGAACTGAAGAGCAAACAAACAGTGATGAAGAACACAATAAATGAAAATAATTATTCTCTAGCATGGATCACTAGCACAATAACTGAGGCACAAGAACGGTTAAGTGGCCTGAAAGATAAAATAGTTCAAATAAATACTGCGGATCAAAATAAAGAACAGAGAATGAAAGGAACAGAGGACAGTCTCAGCGACCCATGGGAAAACATTAAATGGACCAACATTCGAATTATATGGCTCTCAGAAGAAGAAGAGAAAGAGAAAAGGTGTGAGAATATATTTGAAGAGATTATAATTGAAAACTACCCTAGTATGGGAAAAGAAAGATTTAATCAAGTCCAGGAAGCACAGAGAGTCTCATACAGGATAAATCCAAGGAGAAACACGCCAAGACACGTATTCATCAAACTATTAAAATCGAAATGTATAGGAAACATGTAAAAAGCAGCATGGGAAAAGCACCATTTACCAATCAAGGGAATCCACGTAAGTTAACAGCCGACCTTTCAGCAGAAATTCTGCAAGAGAGAAGGAAGTGGCAGTATACGTATTTAAAGAGATGAAAGGAAAAAACCTACAACCAATGTTACTGTTTTCAGCAAGAATCTCATTGAGATTGGACAGAGAAACTAAATCTTTACAGAAAAACAAACGGAAAGAGGATTCAGCACCACACAACAGCTTTATACCAAAGGATAAAGGAACTTCTCTAGGCAAGAATCACAAAGAAAAGAAAAGACCTCCTAGAACAAACCAAAAACAATTAACAAAACGGGAAGAGGAACATCCATATTGACAATTACCTTACATGTAAATGGATTCATTGCTCCAACCACAACAGATAAACTGGCTGAAGGGATACAACAACAAGCCCATTATATATGCTGCCTAGAAGAGACCCATTTTAGACCTAGAGATAGATACAGACTGAAACTGAGGATATGGCAAGAGACAGTCCATGCACATGGAAATCAAAGGAAACCTGGAGTTACAATTCTCATATCAGAAGAAATAGACTTTAAGATAAAGACTATTTCAAGAAACAAACAAGGACACTACACACTGATCAAGGGATCAAACCAAGGAGAGGATATAAGAAATGAAAGTACTTATGAACCCAACCGAGGACCACTTCAATACATAAGGTATATCCTAACAGCCATAAAGCGGAACTTGACAGTACAACCATAAGAGTAGGGGATATTACCACCCCACAATCACCAATGGATAGATCATACAAAATGAAACTAAATTAGGAAACATAAGCTTTCAATGACACATTGAACAAGAGGGAATTCATTCATAAATATACAACATTCTATTGCAAAACAACAGAAAACACTCTCTCCTCAGGTACTCATGAAACACTCTCAAAGATATATCATATGTAGGGTCACACATAAAGCCTTAGAAATCTAAGAAATTTGAAATAGCATCAGGTATAATTTCCGCCTACAGTGCTATGAAACTAGATAGGAATTAAAAGAAAAAAAACTGTAAATAATACAAACACATGGAAGCTAAACAAAACGCTGTTACATAACCAAGAATACACTGTAGAAAACTAAGATGGGATCACAAATACCTGGGAAAAATTGAAAATGTAAATAGGAACACCCAAATCTATGGAATGAAACAAATGCAACTCTAAAAGCAGAACTGTGCGAGCAAAGAAGCGAAAAAGTAATCTCCACCAGCACCCGCACGAAGAGTGGATGAAATCTCCACATTCAACGTGAAGTATCCCGCATCTCTGGAACACCTGAATAGAACAATGAATCAGTCCAAAATTGAGGAGGTGGACTTTGTGAGCATAGATATATTAGTTTTTCCACTTTTTTACTTTTTGTGAATGTGTAGGTGTATGCCGCTGTGAGTCATTTTGTCTGTAGAGCTAAGCTTTAACCATTTGTGCTAGAGTTCTGTGTGACTGCTTTTCTTTTTAATTTTTAAACTGTTCTCTTAATACATATTTTTCATTTTAATAACTTCATTTTATTTGATTTTACTTTATTTTGTTTTATTTTATCCTCATTCTTTGTTTAGTTCTCTTTTCTCTCCCACTTTTTCAGAGCTGTGAGGATGAATGTCTCTAGGTGCTCTAACCAGGAGTCAGAGCTCTGCATCTGAGGAGGGAAAACCAAGTTCAGGACACTGGTGCACAGGAGACCTGACAGCTTCACATAATATCAAATGGAGAAAATCTCCCAGAGATTTTTTTCTCAACGCCAAGACTCACATTCACACAGTGACCAGTAAGCAACAGTGCTGGACACCGTATGCCAAACAATGAGCAAGACAGAAACAGTCCCATCCGTTATCAGAGAGGATGCCTTAAATCATCATAAGTACGGAGGCACCAAAATACACACCAGCAGTTGTGGAAATGCCCACCAGAAAGACAGGATCCAGCCTCATTCAAAAGAACACAAGCATAACTCCCCTCCACGAAGAAGCCTACACAACCCACTTAACAAACCTAAGCCGCTTGGGACAGACACCAAAAACAACAATAACTACAGGCATGAAGCCTGTGAAAAGGAACCCCAAGCACAGTAAGTTAACCAAAATTAGGAGACCAAAAAACACACAGCTGACGAAGCAGCAAAGTCAAAACGCACCAGACCTAACAAATGAAGAGGAAATAGGCAGTCTACCCGAAAAAGAATTCAGAATAATGATAGGAAAAACGATTCAACATCGTGGAAATAGGAGAGAGAAAATACAGGAAACGTTTCACAGGGGTCGACAAGAACTGAAGAGCAAACAAACAGTGATGAAGAACACAATAAATGAAAATAATTATTCTCTAGCATGGATCACTAGCACAATAACTGAGGCACAAGAACGGTTAAGTGGCCTGGAAGATAAAATAGTTCAAATAAATACTGCGGATCAAAATAAAGAACAAAGAATGAAAGGAACGGAGGACAGTCTCAGCGACCCATGGGACAACATTAAATGCACCAACATTCGAATTATATGGCTCTCAGAAGAAGAAGAGAAAGAGAAAAGGTGTGAGAATATATTTGAAGAGATTATAATTGAAAACTACCCTAGTATGGGAAAAGAAAGAGTTAATCAAGTCCAGGAAGCACAGAGAGTCTCATACAGGATAAATCCAAGGAGAAACACGCCAAGACACGTATTCATCAAACTATTAAAATCTAAATGTATAGGAAACATGTAAAAAGCAGCATGGGAAAAGCACCATTTACCATTCAAGGGAATCCACATAAGTTAACAGCCGACCTTTCAGCAGAAATTCTGCAAGAGAGAAGGAAGTGGCAGGATACGTATTTAAAGAGATGAAAGGAAAAAACCTACAACCAATGTTACTGTTTTCAGCAAGAATCTCATTGAGATTGGACAGAGAAACTAAAAACTTTACAGAAAAACAAATGGAAAGAGAATTCAGCACCACGCAACAGCTTTATACGAAAGGATAAAGGAACTTCTCTAGGCAGGAATCACAAAGAAAAGAAAAGACCTCCTAGAACAAACCAAAAACAATTAACAAAACGGGAAGAGGAACATCCATATTTACAATTACCTTACATGTAAATGGATTCATTGCTCCAACCACAACAGATAAACTGGCTGAAGGGATACAACAACAAGCCCATTATATATGCTGAATAGAAGTGACCCATTTTAGACCTAGGGATAGATACAGACTGAAACTGAGGATATGGCAAGAGACATTCCATGCACATGGAAATCAAAAGAAATCTGGAGTTACAATTCTCATATCAGAAGAAATAGACTTTAAGATGAAGACTATTTCAAGAAACAAACAAGGACACTACACACTGATCAAGGGATCAAACCAAGGAGAAGATATAAGAAATGCAAATACTTATGAACCCAACCGAGGAGCACTTCAATACATAATGTATATCCTAACAGCCATAAAGCGGAACTTGACAGTAAAACCATAAGAGTAGGGGACATTACCACCCCACAATCACCAATGGATAGATCATCCAAAATGAAACTAAATTAGGAAACATAAGCTTTCAATGACACGTTGAACAAGAGGGAATTCATTCATAAATATACAACATTCTATTGCAAAACAACAGAAAACACTCTCTCCTCAGGTACTCATGAAACACTCTCCAAGATATATCATATGTAGGGTCACACATAAAGCCTTAGAAATCTAAGAAAATTGAAATAGCATCAGGTATAATTTCCGCCTACAGTGCTATGAAACTAGATAGGAATTAAAAGAAAAAAAACTGTAAATAATACAAACACATGGAAGCTAAACAAAACGCTGTTACATAACCAAGAATACACTGTAGAAAATTAAGATGGGATCACAAATACCTGGGAAAAATTGAAAATGTAAATAGGAATACCCAAATCTATGGAATGAAACAAATGCAACTCTAAAAGCAGAACTGTGCGAGCAAAGAAGCGAAAAAGTAATCTCCACCAGCACCCGCACGAAGAGTGGATGAAATCTCCACATTCAACGTGAAGTACCCCGCATCTCTGGAACACCTGAATAGAACAATGAATCAGTCCAAAATTGAGGAGGTGGACTTTGTGAGCATAGATATATTAGTTTTTCCACTTTTTCACTTTTTGTGAATGTGTAGGTTTATGCCGCTGTGAGTCATTTTGTCTGTAGAGCTAAGCTTTAACCATTTGTGCTAGAGTTCTGTGTGACTGCTTTTCTTTTTAATTTTGAAAATTTTCTCTTAATACATAGTTTTCATTTTAATAACTTCATTTTATTTGATTTTACTTTATTTTGTTTTATTTTATCCTCATTCTTTGTTTCCTTCTCTTTTCTCTCCCACTTTTTCTGAGCTGTGAGGATGAATGTCTCTAGGTAATCTAACCAGGAGTCAGAGCTGTGCATCTGAGGAGGGAAAACCAAGTTCAGGACACTGGTGCACAGGAGACCTGACAGCTTCACATAATATCAAATGGAGAAAATCTCCCAGAGATTTCTTTCTCAACGCCAAGACCCACATTCACTCAGTGACCAGTAAGCAACAGTGCTGGACACCGTATGCCAAACAATGAGCAAGACAGAAACAGTCCCATCCGTTATCAGAGAGGATGCCTTAAATCATCATAAGGACGGAGGCACCAAAATACACACCAGCAGTTGTGGAAATGCCCACCAGAAAGACAGGATCCAGCCTCATTCAAAAGAACACAAGCATAACTCCCCTCCACGAAGAAGCCTACACAACCCACTTAACAAACCTTAGCCGCTTGGGACAGACACCAAAAACAACAATAACTACGGGCATGACGCCTGTGAAAAGGAAACCCAAGCACAGTAAGTTAACCAAAATTAGGAGACCAAAAAACAAACAGCTGACGAAGCAGCAAGGTCAAAAGGCACCAGACCTAACAAATGAAGAGGAAATAGGCAGTCTACCCGAAAAAGAATTCAGAATAATGATAGGAAAAACGACTCAACATCGTGGAAATAGGAGAGAGAAAATACAGGAAACGTTTCACAGGGGTCGACAAGAACTGAAGAGCAAACAAACAGTGATGAAGAACACAATAAATGAAAATAATTATTCTCTAGCATGGATCACTAGCACAATAACTGAGGCACAAGAACGGTTAAGTGGCCTGGAAGATAAAATAGTTCAAATAAATACTGTGGATCAAAATAAAGAACAAAGAATGAAAGGAACGGAGGACAGTCTCAGCGACCCTTGGGACAACATTAAATGCATCAACATTCGAATTATATGGGTCTCAGAAGAAGAAGAGAAATAGAAAAGGCGTGAGAATATATTTGAAGAAATTATAGTTGAAAACTTCCCTAGTATGGGAAAGGAAAGAGTTAATCAAGTCCAGGAAACACAGAGAGTCTCATACAGGATAATTCCAAGGAGAAACACGCGAAGACACGTATTCATCAAACTATTAAAATCTAAATGTATAGGAAACATGTAAAAAGCAGCATTGGAAAAGCACCATTTACCATTCAAGGGAATCCACGTAAGTTAAGAGCCGACCTTTCAGCAGAAATTCTGCAAGAGAGAAGGAAGTGGCAGTATAAGTATTTAAAGAGATGAAAGGAAAAAAACTACAACCAATGTTACTGATTTCAGCAAGAATCTCATTGAGATTGGACAGAGAAACTAAAAACTTTACAGAAAAACAAACGGAAAGAGAATTCAGCACCACGTAACAGCTTTATACGAAAGGATAAAGGAACTTCTCTAGGCAGGAATCACAAAGAAAAGAAAAGACCTCCTAGAACAAACCAAAAACAATTAACAAAACGGGAAGAGGAACATCCATATTGACAATTTCCTTACATGTAAATGGATTCATTGCTCCAACCACAACAGATAAACTGGCTGAAGGGATACAACAACAAGTCCATTATATATGCTGCCTAGAAGAGACCCATTTTAAACCTAGGGATAGATACAGACTGAAACTGAGGATATGGCAAGAGACATTCCATGCACATGGAAATCAAAGGAAACCTGGTGTTACAATTCTCATATCAGAAGAAATAGACTTTAAGATAAAGTCTATTTCAAGAAACAAACAAGGACACTACACACTGATCAAGGGATCAAACCAAGGAGAGGATATAAGAAATGCAAATACTTATGAACCCAACCGAGGAGCACTTCAATACATAAGGTATATCCTAACAGCCATAAAGTGGAACTTGACAGTAAAACCATAAGAGTAGGGGACATTACCACCCCACAATCACCAATGGATAGATCATCCAAAATGAAACTAAATTAGGAAACATAGCTTTCAATGACACGTTGGACAAGAGGGAATTCATTCATAAATATACAACATTCTATTGCAAAACAACAGAAAACACTCTCTCCTCAGGTACTCATGAAACACTCTCCAAGATATATCATATGTAGGGTCACACATAAAGCCTTAGAAATCTAAGAAAATTGAAATAGCATCAGGTATAATTTCCGCCTACAGTGCTATGAAACTAGATAGGAATTAAAAGAAAAAAAACTGTAAATAATACAAACACATGGAAGCTAAACAAAACGCTGTTACATAACCAAGAATACTCTGTAGAAAACTAAGATGGGATCACAAATACCTGGGAAAAATTGAAAATGTAAATAGGAACACCCAAATCTATGGAATGAAACAAATGCAACTCTAAAAGAAGAACTGTGCGAGCAAAGAAGCGAAAAAGTAATCTCCTCCAGCACCCGCACGAAGAGTGGA
Source organism: Balaenoptera physalus (assembly GCF_965194825.1). NCBI lineage: Eukaryota > Metazoa > Chordata > Mammalia > Artiodactyla > Balaenopteridae > Balaenoptera > Balaenoptera physalus. The sequence goes on from NW_028125076.1 coordinate 8,764, forward strand.
TGAAATCTCCACATTCAACGTGAAGTACCCCGCATCTCTGGAACACCTGAATAGAACAATGAATCAGTCCAAAATTGAGGAGGTGGACTTTGTGAGCATAGATATATTAGTTTTTCCACGTTTTCACTTTTTGTGAATGTGTAGGTGTATGCCGCTGTAAGTCATTTTTTCTGTAGAGCTAAGCTTTAACCATTTGTGCTAGAGTTCTGTGTGACTGCTTTTCTTTTTAATTTTGAAAATTTTCTCTTAATACATAGTTTTCATTTTAATAATTTCATTTTATTTGATTTTACTTTATTTTGTTTTATTTTATCCTCATTCTTTGTTTCCTTCTCTTTTCTCTCCCACTTTTTCTGAGCTGTGAGGATGAATGTCTCTAGGTGCTCTAACCAGGAGTCAGAGCTCTGCATCTGAGGAGGGAAAACCAAGTTCAGGACACTGGTGCACAGGAGACCTGACAGCTTCACATAATATCAAATGGAGAAAATCTCCCAGAGAATTCTTTCTCAACGCCAAGACCCACATTCACTCAGTGACCAGTAAGCAACAGTGCTGGACACCGTATGCCAAACAATGAGCAAGACAGAAACAGTCCCATCCGTTATCAGAGAGGATGCCTTAAATCATCATAAGGACGGAGGCACCAAAATACACACCAGCAGTTGTGGAAATGCCCACCAGAAAGACAGGATCCAGCCTCATTCAAAAGAACACAAGCATAACTCCCCTCCACGAAGAAGCCTACACAACCCACTTAACAAACCTTAGCCGCTTGGGACAGACACCAAAAACAACAATAACTACGGGCATGACGCCTGTGAAAAGGAAACCCAAGCACAGTAAGTTAACCAAAATTAGGAGACCAAAAAACAAACAGCTGACGAAGCAGCAAGGTCAAAAGGCACCAGACCTAACAAATGAAGAGGAAATAGGCAGTCTACCCGAAAAAGAATTCAGAATAATGATAGGAAAAACGACTCAACATCGTGGAAATAGGAGAGAGAAAATACAGGAAACGTTTCACAGGGGTCGACAAGAACTGAAGAGCAAACAAACAGTGATGAAGAACACAATAAATGAAAATAATTATTCTCTAGCATGGATCACTAGCACAATAACTGAGGCACAAGAACGGTTAAGTGGCCTGGAAGATAAAATAGTTCAAATAAATACTGTGGATCAAAATAAAGAACAAAGAATGAAAGGAAGGGAGGACAGTCTCAACGACCCTTGGGACAACATTAAATGCATCAACATTCGAATTATATGGGTCTCAGAAGAAGAAGAGAAATAGAAAAGGCGTGAGAATATATTTGAAGAAATTATAGTTGAAAACTTCCCTAGTATGGGAAAGGAAAGAGTTAATCAAGTCCAGGAAGCACAGAGAGTCTCATACAGGATAATTCCAAGGAGAAACACGCCAAGACACGTATTCATCAAACTATTAAAATCTAAATGTATAGGAAACATGTAAAAAGCAGCATGGGAAAAGCACCATTTACCATTCAAGGGAATCCACGTAAGTTAACAGCCGACCTTTCAGCAGAAATTCTGCAAGAGAGAAGGAAGTGGCAGTATACGTATTTAAAGAGATGAAAGGAAAAAACCTACAACCAATGTTACTGTTTTCAGCAAGAATCTCATTGAGATTGGACAGAGAAACTAAATCTTTACAGAAAAACAAACGGAAAGAGGATTCAGCACCACGCAACAGCTTTATACCAAAGGATAAAGGAACTTCTCTAGGCAGGAATCACAAAGAAAAGAAAAGACCTCCTAGAACAAACCAAAAACAATTAACAAAACGGGAAGAGGAACATCCATATTAACAATTACCTTATATGTAAATGGATTCATTGCTCCAACCACAACAGATAAACTGGCTGAAGGGATACAACAACAAGCCCATTATATATGCTGCCTAGAAGAGACCCATTTTAGACCTAGAGATAGATACAGACTGAAACTGAGGATATGGCAAGAGACAGTCCATGCACATGGAAATCAAAGGAAACCTGGAGTTACAATTCTCATATCAGAAGAAATAGACTTTAAGATAAAGACTATTTCAAGAAACAAACAAGGACACTACACACTGATCAAGGGATCAAACCAAGGAGAGGATGTAAGAAATGCAAATACTTATGAACCCAACCGAGGAGCACTTCAATACATAAGGAATATCCTAACAGCCATAAAGCGGAACTTGACAGTACAACCATAAGAGTAGGGGATATTACCACCCCACAGTCACCAATGGATAGATCATACAAAATGAAACTAAATTAGGAAACATAAGCTTTCAATGACACATTGAACAAGAGGGAATTCATTCATAAATATACAACATTCTATTGCAAAACAACAGAAAACACTCTCTCCTCAGGTACTCATGAAACACTCTCCAAGATATATCATATGTAGGGTCACACATAAAGCCTTAGAAATCTAAGAAATTTGAAATAGCATCAGGTATAATTTCCGCCTACAGTGCTATGAAACTAGATAGGAATTAAAAGAAAAAAAACTGTAAATAATACAAACACATGGAAGCTAAACAAAACGCTGTTACATAACCAAGAATACACTGTAGAAAACTAAGATGGGATCACAAATACCTGGGAAAAATTGAAAATGTAAATAGGAACACCCAAATCTATGGAATGAAACAAATGCAACTCTAAAAGAAGAACTGTCCGAGCAAAGAAGCGAAAAAGTAATCTCCTCCAGCACCCGCACGAAGAGTGGATGAAATCTCCACATTCAACGTGAAGTACCCCGCATCTCTGGAACACCTGAATAGAACAATGAATCAGTCCAAAATTGAGGAGGTGGACTTTGTGAGCATAGATATATTAGTTTTTCCACGTTTTCACTTTTTGTGAATGTGTAGGTGTATGCCGCTGTGAGTCATTTTGTCTGTAGAGCTAAGCTTTAACCACTTGTGCTAGAGTTCTGTGTGACTGCTTTTCTTTTTAATTTTTAAAATTTTCTCTTAATACATAGTTTTCACTTTAATAACTTCATTTTATTTGATTTTACTTTATTTTGTTTTATTTTATCCTCATTCTTTGTTCCTTCTCTTTTCTCTCCCAATTTTTCTGAGCTGTGAGGATGAATGTCTCTAGGTGCTCTAACCAGGAGTCAGAGCTCTGCATCTGAGGAGCGAAAACCAAGTTCAGGACACTGGTGCACAGGAGACCTGACAGCTTCACATAATATCAAATGGAGAAAATCTCCCAGAGATTTATTTCTCAACGCCAAGACCCACATTCACTCAGTGACCAGTAAGCAACAGTGCAGGACACCGTATGCCAAACAATGAGCAAGATAGAAACAGTCCCATCCGTTATCAGAGAGGATGCCTTAAATCATCATAAGGACGGAGACACCAAAATACACACCAGCAGTTGTGGAAATGCCCACCAGAAAGACAGGATCCAGCCTCATTCAAAAGAACACAGGCATAACTCCCCTCCACGAAGAAGCCTACACAACCCACTTAACAAACCTTAGCCGCTTGGGACGGACACCAAAAACAACAATAACTACGGGCATGACGCCTGTGAAAAGGAACTCAAGCACAGTAAGTTAACCAAAATTAGGAGACCAAAAAACACACAGCTGACGAAGCAGCAAGGTCAAAATGCACCAGACCTAACAAATGAAGAGGAAATAGGCAGTCTACCCGAAAAAGAATTCAGAATAATGATAGGAAAAACGATTCAACATCGTGGAAATAGGAGAGAGAAAATACAGGAAACGTTTCACAGGGGTCGACAAGAACTGAAGAGCAAACAAACAGTGATGAAGAACACAATAAATGAAAATAATTATTCTCTAGCATGGATCACTAGCACAATAACTGAGGCACAAGAACGGTTAAGTGGCCTGGAAGATAAAATAGTTCAAATAAATACTGCGGATCAAAATAAAGAACAAAGAATGAAAGGAACGGAGGACAGTCTCAGCGACCCTTGGGACAACATTAAATGCACCAACATTCGAATTATATGGCTCTCAGAAGAAGAAGAGAAAGAGAAAAGGCGTGAGAATATATTTGAAGAGATTATAGTTGAAAACTACCCTAGTATGGGAAAGGAAAGAGTTAATCAAGTCCAGGAAACACAGAGAGTCTCATACAGGATAAATCCAAGGAGAAACACGCCAAGACACGTATTCATCAAACTATTAAAATCTAAATGTATAGGAAACATGTAAAAAGCAGCATGGGAAAAGCACCATTTACCATTCAAGGGAATCCACGTAAGTTAAGAGCCGACCTTTCAGCAGAAATTCTGCAAGAGAGAAGGAAGTGGCAGTATACGTATTTAAAGAGATGAAAGGAAAAAACCTACAACCAATGTTACTGATTTCAGCAAGAATCTCATTGAGATTGGACAGAGAAACAAAAAACTTTACAGAAAAACAAACGGAAAGAGAATTCAGCACCACGTAACAGCTTTATACGAAAGGATAAAGGAACTTCTCTAGGCAGGAATCACAAAGAAAAGAAAAGACCTCCTAGAACAAACCAAAAACAATTAACAAAACGGGAAGAGGAACATCCATATTGACAATTTCCTTACATGTAAATGGATTCATTGCTCCAACCACAACAGATAAACTGGCTGAAGGGATACAACAACAAGCCCATTATATATGCTGCCTACAAGAGACCCATTTTAGACCTAGGGATAGATACAGACTGAAACTGAGGATATGGCAAGAGACATTCCATGCACATGGAAATCAAAGGAAACCTGGAGTTACAATTCTCATATCAGAAGAAATAGACTTTAAGATAAAGACTATTTCAAGAAACAAACAAGGACACTACACACTGATCAAGGGATCAAACCAAGGAGAGGATGTAAGAAATGCAAATACTTATGAACCCAACCGAGGAGCACTTCAATACATAAGGAATATCCTAACAGCCATAAAGCGGAACTTGACAGTAAAACCATAAGAGTAGGGGACATTACCACCCCACAATCACCAATGGATAGATCATCCAAAATGAAACTAAATTAGGAAACATAAGCTTTCAATGACACGTTGGACAAGAGGCAATTCATTCATAAATATACAACATTCTATTGCAAAACAACAGAAAACACTCTCTCCTCAGGTACTCATGAAACACGCTCCAAGATATATCATATGTAGGGTCACACATAAAGCCTTAGAAATCTAAGAAAATTGAAATAGCATCAGGTATAATTTCCGCCTACAGTGCTATGAAACTAGATAGGAATTAAAAGAAAAAAAACTGTAAATAATACAAACACATGGAAGCTAAACAAAACGCTGTTACATAACCAAGAATACACTGTAGAAAACTAAGATGGGATCACAAATACCTGGGAAAAATTGAAAATGTAAATAGGAACACCCAAATCTATGGAATGAAACAAATGCAACTCTAAAAGCAGAGCTGTGCGAGCAAAGAAGCGAAAAAGTAATCTCTCCCAGCACCCGCACGAAGAGTGGATGAAATCTCCACATTCAACGTGAAGTACCCCGCATCTCTGGAACACCTGAATAGAACAATGAATCAGTCCAAAATTGAGGAGGTGGACTTTGTGAGCATAGATATATTAGTTTTTCCACTTTTTCACTTTTTGTGAATGTGTAGGTGTATGTCGCTGTGAGTCATTTTGTCTGTAGAGCTAAGCTTTAACCATTTGTGCTAGAGTTCTGTGTGACTGCTTTACTTTTTAATTTTTAAAAATTTCTCTTAATACATATTTTTCATTTTAATAACTTCATTTTATTTGATTTTACTTTATTTTGATTTATTTTATCCTCATTCTTTGTTTCCTCCTCTTTTCTCTCCCACTTTTTCTGAGCTGTGAGGATGAATGTCTCTAGGTGCTCTAACCAGGAGTCAGAGCTCTGCATCTGAGGAGGGAAAACCAAGTTCAGGACACTGGTGCACAGGAGACCTGACAGCTTCACATAATATCAAATGGAGAAAATCTCCCAGAGATTTCTTTCTCAACGCCAAGACCCACATTCACTCAGTGACCAGTAAGCAGCAGTGCTCGACACCGTATGCCAAACAATGAGCAAGACAGAAACAGTCCCATCCGTTATCAGAGAGGATGCCTTAAATCATCATAAGGACGGAGGCACCAAAATACACACCAGCAGTTGTGGAAATGCCCACCAGAAAGACAGGATCCAGCCTCATTCAAAAGAACACAAGCATAACTCCCCTCCACGAAGAAGCCTACACAACCCACTTAACAAACCTAAGCCGCTTGGGACAGACACCAAAAACAACAATAACTACAGGCATGAAGCCTGTGAAAAGGAACCCCAAGCACAGTAAGTTAACCAAAATTAGGAGACCAAAAAACACACAGCTGACGAAGCAGCAAGGTCAAAATGCACCAGACCTAACAAATGAAGAGGAAATAGGCAGTCTACCCGAAAAAGAATTCAGAATAATGATAGGAAAAACGATTCAACATCGTGGAAATAGGAGAGAGAAAATACAGGAAACGTTTCACAGGGGTCGACAAGAACTGAAGAGCAAACAAACAGTGATGAAGAACACAATAAATGAAAATAATTATTCTCTAGCATGGATCACTAGCACAATAACTGAGGCACAAGAACGGTTAAGTGGCCTGGAAGATAAAATAGTTCAAATAAATACTGCGGATCAAAATAAAGAACAAAGAATGAAAGGAACGGAGGACAGTCTCAGCGACCCATGGGACAACATTAAATGCACCAACATTCGAATTATATGGCTCTCAGAAGAAGAAGAGAAAGAGAAAAGGTGTGAGAATATATTTGAAGAGATTATAATTGAAAACTACCCTAGTATGGGAAAAGAAAGAGTTAATCAAGTCCAGGAAGCACAGAGAGTCTCATACAGGATAAATCCAAGGAGAAACACGCCAAGACACGTATTCATCAAACTATTAAAATCGAAATGTATAGGAAACATGTAAAAAGCAGCATGGGAAAAGCACCATTTACCATTGAAGGGAATCCACGTAAGGTAACAGCCGACCTTTCAGCAGAAATTCTGCAAGAGAGAAGGAAGTGGCAGGATACGTATTTAAAGAGATGAAAGGAAAAAACCTTCAACCAATGTTACTGTTTTCAGCAAGAATCTCATTGAGATTGGACAGAGAAACTAAAAACTTTACAGAAAAACAAATGGAAAGAGAATTCAGCACCACGCAACAGCTTTATACGAAAGGATAAAGGAACTTCTCTAGGCAGGAATCACAAAGAAAAGAAAAGACCTCCTAGAACAAACCAAAAACAATTAACAAAACGGGAAGAGGAACATCCATATTTACAATTACCTTACATATAAATGGATTCATTGCTCCAACCACAACAGATAAACTGGCTGAAGGGATACAACAACAAGCCCATTATATATGCTGAAAAGAAGTGACCCATTTTAGACCTAGGGATAGATACAGACTGAAACTGAGGATATGGCAAGAGACATTCCATGCACATGGAAATGAAAAGAAATCTGGAGTTACAATTCTCATATCAGAAGAAATAGACTTTAAGATGAAGACTATTTCAATAAACAAACAAGGACACTACACACTGATCAAGGGATCAAACCAAGGAGAACATATAAGAAATGCAAATACTTATGAACCCAACCGAGGAGCACTTCAATACATAAGGTATATCCTAACAGCCATAAAGCGGAACTTGACAGTAAAACCATAAGAGTAGGGGACATTACCACCCCACAATCACCAATGGATAGATCATCCAAAATGAAACTAAATTAGGAAACATAAGCTTTCAATGACACGTTGAACAAGAGGGAATTCATTCATAAATATACAACATTCTATTGCAAAACAACAGAAAACACTCTCTCCTCAGGTACTCATGAAACACTCTCCAAGATATATCATATGTAGGGTCACACATAAAGCCTTAGAAATCTAAGAAAATTGAAATAGCATCAGGTATAATTTCCGCCTACAGTGCTATGAAACTAGATAGGAATTAAAAGAAAAAAAACTGTAAATAATACAAACACATGGAAGCTAAACAAAACGCTGTTACATAACCAAGAATATACTGTAGAAAATTAAGATGGGATCACAAATACCTGGGAAAAATTGAAAATGTAAATAGGAATACCCAAATCTATGGAATGAAACAAATGCAACTCTAAAAGCAGAACTGTGCGAGCAAAGAAGCGAAAAAGTAATCTCCACCAGCACCCGCACGAAGAGTGGATGAAATCTCCACATTCAACGTGAAGTACCCCGCATCTCTGCAACACCTGAATAGAACAATGAATCAGTCCAAAATTGAGGAGGTGGACTTTGTGAGCATAGATATATTAGTTTTTCCACTTTTTCACTTTTTGTGAATGTGTAGGTGTATGCCGCTGTGAGTCATTTTGTCTGTAGAGCTAAGCTTTAACCATTTGTGCTAGAGTTCTGTGTGACTGCTTTTCTTTTTAATTTTTAAAATTTTCTCTTAATACATAGTTTTCATTTTAATAACTTCATTTTATTTGATTTTACTTTCTTTTGTTTTATTTTATCCTCATTCTTTGTTTCCTTCTCTTTTCTCTCCCACTTTTTCTGAGCTGTGAGGATGAATGTCTCTAGGTGCTCTAACCAGGAGTCAGAGCTGTGCATCTGAGGAGGGAAAACCAAGTTCAGGACACTGGTGCACAGGAGACCTGACAGCTTCACATAATATCAAATGGAGAAAATCTCCCAGAGATTTCTTTCTCAACGCCAAGACCCACATTCACTCAGTGACCAGTAAGCAACAGTGCTGGACACCGTATGCCAAACAATGAGCAAGACAGAAACAGTCCCATCCGTTATCAGAGAGGATGCCTTAAATCATCATAAGGACGGAGGCACCAAAATACACACCAGCAGTTGTGGAAATGCCCACCAGAAAGACAGGATCCAGCCTCATTCAAAAGAACACAGGCATAACTCCCCTCCACGAAGAAGCCTACACAACCCACTTAACAAACCTTAGCCGCTTGGGACGGACACCAAAAACAACAATAACTACGGGCATGACGCCTGTGAAAAGGAACTCAAGCACAGTAAGTTAACCAAAATTAGGAGACCAAAAAACACACAGCTGACGAAGCAGCAAGGTCAAAATGCACCAGACCTAACAAATGAAGAGGAAATAGGCAGTCTACCCGAAAAAGAATTCAGAATAATGATAGGAAAAACGATTCAACATCGTGGAAATAGGAGAGAGAAAATACAGGAAACGTTTCACAGGGGTCGACAAGAACTGAAGAACAAACAAACAGTGATGAAGAACACAATAAATGAAAATAATTATTCTCTAGCATGGATCACTAGCACAATAACTGAGGCACAAGAACGGTTAAGTGGCCTGGAAGATAAAATAGTTCAAATAAATACTGCGGATCAAAATAAAGAACAAAGAATGAAAGGAACGGAGGACAGTCTCAGCGACCCTTGGGACAACATTAAATGCACCAACATTCGAATTATATGGCTCTCAGAAGAAGAAGAGAAAGAGAAAAGGCGTGAGAATATATTTGAAGAGATTATAGTTGAAAACTGCCCTAGTATGGGAAAGGAAAGAGTTAATCAAGTCCAGGAAGCACAGAGAGTCTCATACAGGATAAATCAAAGGAGAAACACGCCAAGACACGTATTCATCAAACTATTAAAATCGAAATGTATAGGAAACATGTAAAAAGCAGCATGGGAAAAGCACCATTTACCATTCAAGGGAATCCACGTAAGTTAAGAGCCGACCTTTCAGCAGAAATTCTGCAAGAGAGAAGGAAGTGGCAGTATAAGTATTTAAAGAGATGAAAGGAAAAAAACTACAACCAATGTTACTGATTTCAGCAAGAATCTCATTGAGATTGGACAGAGAAACTAAAAACTTTACAGAAAAACAAACGGAAAGAGAATTCAGCACCACGTAACAGCTTTATACCAAAGGATAAAGGAACTTCTCTAGGCAGGAATCACAAAGACAAGAAAAGACCTCCTAGAACAAACCAAAAACAATTAACAAAACGGGAAGAGGAACATCCATATTAACAATTACCTTATATGTAAATGGATTCATTGCTCCAACCACAACAGATAAACTGGCTGAAGGGATACAACAACAAGCCCATTATATATGCTGCCTAGAAGAGACCCATTTTAGACCTAGAGATAGATACAGACTGAAACTGAGGATATGGCAAGAGACAGTCCATGCACTTGGAAATCAAAGGAAACCTGGAGTTACAATTCTCATATCAGAAGAAATAGACTTTAAGATAAAGACTATTTCAAGAAACAAACAAGGACACTACACACTGATCAAGGGATCAAACCAAGGAGAGGATATAAGAAATGCAAGTACTTATGAACCCAACCGAGGAGCACTTCAATACATAAGGTATATCCTAACAGCCATAAAGCGAAACTTGACAGTACAACCATAAGAGTAGGGGATATTACCACCCCACAGTCACCAATGGATAGATCATACAAAATGAAACTAAATTAGGAAACATAAGCTTTCAATGACACATTGAACAATAGGGAATTCATTCATAAATATACAACATTCTATTGCAAATCAACAGAAAACACTCTCTCCTCAGGTACTCATGAAACACTCTCCAAGCTATATCATATGTAGGGTCACACATAAAGCCTTAGAAATCTAAGAAATTTGAAATAGCATCAGGTATAATTTCCGCCTACAGTGCTATGAAACTAGATAGGAATTAAAAGAAAAAAAACTGTAAATAATACAAACACATGGAAGCTAAACAAAACGCTGTTACATAACCAAGAATACACTGTAGAAAACTAAGATGGGATCACAAATACCTGGGAAAAATTGAAAATGTAAATAGGAACACCCAAATCTATGGAATGAAACAAATGCAACTCTAAAAGCAGAGCTGTGCGAGCAAAGAAGCGAAAAAGTAATCTCTCCCAGCACCCGCACGAAGAGTGGATGAAATCTCCACATTCAACGTGAAGTACCCCGCATCTCTGGAACACCTGAATAGAACAATGAATCAGTCCAAAATTGAGGAGGTGGACTTTGTGAGCATAGATATATTAGTTTTTCCACTTTTTCACTTTTTGTGAATGTGTAGGTGTATGTCGCTGTGAGTCATTTTGTCTGTAGAGCTAAGCTTTAACCATTTGTGCTAGAGTTCTGTGTGACTGCTTTTCTTTTTAATTTTTAAAAATTTCTCTTAATACATATTTTTCATTTTAATAACTTCATTTTATTTGATTTTACTTTATTTTGATTTATTTTATCCTCATTCTTTGTTTCCTCCTCTTTTCTCTCCCACTTTTTCTGAGCTGTGAGGATGAATGTCTCTAGGTGCTCTAACCAGGAGTCAGAGCTCTGCATCTGAGGAGGGAAAACCAAGTTCAGGACACTGGTGCACAGGAGACCTGACAGCTTCACATAATATCAAATGGAGAAAATCTCCCAGAGATTTCTTTCTCAACGCCAAGACCCACATTCACTCAGTGACCAGTAAGCAACAGTGCTCGACACCGTATGCCAAACAATGAGCAAGACAGAAACAGTCCCATCCGTTATCAGAGAGGATGCCTTAAATCATCATAAGGACGGAGGCACCAAAATACACACCAGCAGTTGTGGAAATGCCCACCAGAAAGACAGGATCCAGCCTCATTCAAAAGAACACAAGCATAACTCCCCTCCACGAAGAAGCCTACACAACCCACTTAACAAACCTAAGCCGCTTGGGACAGACACCAAAAACAACAATAACTACAGGCATGAAGCCTGTGAAAAGGAACCCCAAGCACAGTAAGTTAACCAAAATTAGGAGACCAAAAAACACACAGCTGACGAAGCAGCAAGGTCAAAATGCACCAGACCTAACAAATGAAGAGGAAATAGGCAGTCTACCCGAAAAAGAATTCAGAATAATGATAGGAAAAACGATTCAACATCGTGGAAATAGGAGAGAGAAAATACAGGAAACGTTTCACAGGGGTCGACAAGAACTGAAGAGCAAACAAACAGTGATGAAGAACACAATAAATGAAAATAATTATTCTCTAGCATGGATCACTAGCACAATAACTGAGGCACAAGAACGGTTAAGTGGCCTGGAAGATAAAATAGTTCAAATAAATACTGCGGATCAAAATAAAGAACAAAGAATGAAAGGAACGGAGGACAGTCTCAGCGACCCATGGGACAACATTAAATGCACCAACATTCGAATTATATGGCTCTCAGAAGAAGAAGAGAAAGAGAAAAGGTGTGAGAATATATTTGAAGAGATTATAATTGAAAACTACCCTAGTATGGGAAAAGAAAGAGTTAATCAAGTCCAGGAAGCACAGAGAGTCTCATACAGGATAAATCCAAGGAGAAACACGCCAAGACACGTATTCATCAAACTATTAAAATCGAAATGTATAGGAAACATGTAAAAAGCAGCATGGGAAAAGCACCATTTACCATTCAAGGGAATCCACGTAAGGTAACAGCCGACCTTTCAGCAGAAATTCTGCAAGAGAGAAGGAAGTGGCAGGATACGTATTTAAAGAGATGAAAGGAAAAAACCTTCAACCAATGTTACTGTTTTCAGCAAGAATCTCATTGAGATTGGACAGAGAAACTAAAAACTTTACAGAAAAACAAATGGAAAGAGAATTCAGCACCACGCAACAGCTTTATACGAAAGGATAAAGGAACTTCTCTAGGCAGGAATCACAAAGAAAAGAAAAGACCTCCTAGAACAAACCAAAAACAATTAACAAAACGGGAAGAGGAACATCCATATTTACAATTACCTTACATGTAAATGGATTCATTGCTCCAACCACAACAGATAAACTGGCTGAAGGGATACAACAACAAGCCCATTATATATGCTGCCTAGAAGAGACCCATTTTAGACCTAGAGATAGATACAGACTGAAACTGAGGATATGGCAAGAGACAGTCCATGCACTTGGAAATCAAAGGAAACCTGGAGTTACAATTCTCATATCAGAAGAAATAGACTTTAAGATAAAGACTATTTCAAGAAACAAACAAGGACACTACACACTGATCAAGGGATCAAACGAAGGAGAGGATATAAGAAATGCAAGTACTTATGAACCCAACCGAGGAGCACTTCAATACATAAGGTATATCCTAACAGCCATAAAGCGAAACTTGACAGTACAACCAAAAGAGTAGGGGATATTACCACCCCACAGTCACCAATGGATAGATCATACAAAATGAAACTAAATTAGGAAACATAAGCTTTCAATGACACATTGAACCATAGGGAATTCATTCATAAATATACAACATTCTATTGCAAATCAACAGAAAACACTCTCTCCTCAGGTACTCATGAAACACTCTCCAAGCTATATCATATGTAGGGTCACACATAAAGCCTTAGAAATCTAAGAAATTTGAAATAGCATCAGGTATAATTTCCGCCTACAGTGCTATGAAACTAGATAGGAATTAAAAGAAAAAAAACTGTAAATAATACAAACACATGGAAGCTAAACAAAACGCTGTTACATAACCAAGAATACACTGTAGAAAACTAAGATGGGATCACAAATAAATGGGAAAAATTGAAAATGTAAATAGGAACACCCAAATCTATGGAATGAAACAAATGCAACTCTAAAAGAAGAACTGTCCGAGCAAAGAAGCGAAAAAGTAATCTCCTCCAGCACCCGCACGAAGAGTGGATGAAATCTCCACATTCAACGTGAAGTACCCCGCATCTCTGGAACACCTGAATAGAACAATGAATCAGTCCAAAATTGAGGAGGTGGACTTTGTGAGCATAGATATATTAGTTTTTCCACGTTTTCACTTTTTGTGAATGTGTAGGTGTATGCCGCTGTGAGTCATTTTGTCTGTAGAGCTAAGCTTTAACCATTTGTGCTAGAGTTCTGTGTGACTGCTTTTCTTTTTAATTTTTAAAATTTTCTCTTAATACATAGTTTTCATTTTAATAACTTCATTTTATTTGATTTTACTTTATTTTGTTTTATTTTATCCTCATTCTTTGATCCTTCTCTTTTCTCTCCCAATTTTTCTGAGCTGTGAGGATGAATGTCTCTAGGTGCTCTAACCAGGAGTCAGAGCTCTGCATCTGAGGAGGGAAAACCAAGTTCAGGACACTGGTGCACAGGAGACCTGACAGCTTCACATAATATCAAATGGAGAAAATCTCCCAGAGATTTCTTTCTCAACGCCAAGACCCACATTCACTCAGTGACCAGTAAGCAACAGTGCTGGACACCGTATGCCAAACAATGAGCAAGACAGAAACAGTCCCATCCGTTATCAGAGAGGATGCCTTAAATCATCATAAGGACGGAGGCACCAAAATACACACCAGCAGTTGTGGAAATGCCCACCAGAAAGACAGGATCCAGCCTCATTCAAAAGAACACAAGCATAACTCCCCTCCACGAAGAAGCCTACACAACCCACTTAACAAACCTTAGCCGCTTGGGACGGACACCAAAAACAACAATAACTACGGGCATGACGCCTGTGAAAAGGAACTCAAGCACAGTAAGTTAACCAAAATTAGGAGACCAAAAAACACACAGCTGACGAAGCAGCAAGGTCAAAATGCACCAGACCTAACAAATGAAGAGGAAATAGGCAGTCTACCCGAAAAAGAATTCAGAATAATGATAGGAAAAACGATTCAACATCATGGAAATAGGAGAGAGAAAATACAGGAAACGTTTCACAGGGGTCGACAAGAACTGAAGAGCAAACAAACAGTGATGAAGAACACAATAAATGAAAATAATTATTCTCTAGCATGGATCACTAGCACAATAACTGAGGCACAAGAACGGTTAAGTGGCCTGGAAGATAAAATAGTTCAAATAAATACTGCGGATCAAAATAAAGAACAAAGAATGAAAGGAACGGAGGACCGTCTCAGCGACCCTTGGGACAACATTAAATGCACCAACATTCGAATTATATGGCTCTCAGAAGAAGAAGAGAAAGAGAAAAGGCGTGAGAATATATTTGAAGAGATTATAGTTGAAAACTACCCTAGTATGGGAAAGGAAAGAGTTAATGAAGTCCAGGAAGCACAGAGAGTCTCATACAGGATAAATCCAAGGAGAAACACGCCAAGACACGTATTCATCAAACTATTAAAATCGAAATCTATAGGAAACATGTAAAAAGCAGCATGGGAAAAGCACCATTTACCATTCAAGGGAATCCACGTAAGTTAAGAGCCGACCTTTCAGCAGAAATTCTGCAAGAGAGAAGGAAGTGGCAGTATACGTATTGAAAGAGATGAAAGGAAAAAACCTACAACCAATGTTACTGATTTCAGCAAGAATCTCATTGAGATTGGACAGAGAAACTAAAAACTTTACAGAAAAACAAACGGAAAGAGAATTCAGCACCACGTAACAGCTTTATATGAAAGGATAAAGGAACTTCTCTAGGCAGGAATCACAAAGAAAAGAAAAGACCTCCTAGAACAAACCAAAAACAATTAACAAAACGGGAAGAGGAACATCCATATTGACAATTTCCTTACATGTAAATGGATTCATTGCTCCAACCACAACAGATAAACTGGCTGAAGGGATACAACAACAAGCCCATTATATATGCTGCCTAGAAGAGACCCATTTTAGACCTAGGGATAGATACAGACTGAAACTGAGGATATGGCAAGAGACATTCCATGCACATGGAAATCAAAGGAAACCTGGTGTTACAATTCTCATATCAGAAGAAATAGACTTTAAGATAAAGTCTATTTCAAGAAACAAACAAGGACACTACACACTGATCAAGGGATCAAACCAAGGAGAGGATATAAGAAATGCAAATACTTATGAACCCAACCGAGGAGCACTTCAATACATAAGGTATATCCTAACAGCCATAAAGCGGAACTTGACAGTAAAACCATAAGAGTAGGGGACATTACCACCCCACAATCACCAATGGATAGATCATCCAAAATGAAACTAAATTAGGAAACATCAGCTTTCAATGACACGTTGGACAAGAGGGAATTCATTCATAAATATACAACATTCTATTGCAAAACAACAGAAAACACTCTCTCCTCAGGTACTCATGAAACACTCTCCAAGATATATCATATGTAGGGTCACACATAAAGCCTTAGAAATCTAAGAAATTTGAAATAGCATCAGATATAATTTCCGCCTACAGTGCTATGAAACTAGATAGGAATTAAAAGAAAAAAAATTGTAAATAATACAAACACATGGAAGCTAAACAAAACGCTGTTACATAACCAAGAATACACTGTAGAAAACTAAGATGGGATCACAAATACCTGGGAAAAATTGAAAATGTAAATAGGAACACCCAAATCTATGGAATGAAACAAATGCAACTCTAAAAGAAGAACTGTCCGAGCAAAGAAGCGAAATAGTAATCTCCTCCAGCACCCGCACGAAGAGTGGATGAAATCTCCACATTCAACGTGAAGTACCCCGCATCTCTGGAACACCTGAATAGAACAATGAATCAGTCCAAAATTGAGGAGGTGGACTTTGTGAGCATAGATATATTAGTTTTTCCACGTTTTCACTTTTTGTGAATGTGTTGGTGTATGCCGCTGTGAGTCATTTTGTCTGTAGAGCTAAGCTTTAACCATTTGTGCTAGAGTTCTGTGTGACTACTTTTCTTTTTAATTTTTAAAATTTTCTCTTAATACATAGTTTTCATTTTAATAACTTCATTTTATTTGATTTTACTTTATTTTGTTTTATTTTATCCTCATTCTTTGTTTCCTTCTCTTTTCTCTCCCACTTTTTCTGAGCTGTGAGGATGAATGTCTCAAGGTGCTCTAACCAGGAGTCAGAACTCTGCATCTGAGGAGGGAAAACCAAGTTCAGGACACTGGTGCACAGGAGACCTGACAGCTTCACATAATATCAAATGGAGAAAATCTCCCAGAGATTTCTTTCTCAACGCCAAGACCCACATTCACTCAGTGACCAGTAAGCAACAGTGCTGGACACCGTATGCCAAACAATGAGGAAGACAGAAACAGTCCCATCCGTTATCAGAGAGGATGCCTTAAATCATCATAAGGACGGAGGCACCAAAATACACACCAGCATTTGTGGAAATGCCCACCAGAAAGACAGGATCCAGCCTCATTCAAAAGAACACAAGCATAACTCCCCTCCACGAAGAAGCCTACACAACCCACTTAACAAACCTTAGCCGCTTGGGACAGACACCAAAAACAACAATAACTACGGGCATGACGCCTGTGAAAAGGAACCCCAAGCACAGTAAGTTAACCAAAATTAGGAGACCAAAACACACACAGCTGACGAAGCAGCAAGGTCAAAACGCAGCAGACCTAACAAATGAAGAGGAAATAGGCAGTCTACCCGAAAAAGAATTCAGAATAATGATAGGAAAAACGATTCAACATCGTGGAAATAGGAGAGAGAAAATACAGGAAACCTTTCACAGGGGTCGACAAGAACTGAAGAGCAAACAAACAGTGATGAAGAACACAATAAATGAAAATAATTATTCTCTAGCATGGATCACTAGCACAATAACTGAGGCACAAGAACGGTTAAGTGGCCTGGAAGATAAAATAGTTCAAATAAATACTGCGGATCAAAATAAAGAACAAAGAATGAAAGGAACGGAGGACATTCTCAGCGACCCTTGGGACAACATTAAATGCACCAACATTCGAATTATATGGCTCTCAGAAGAAGAAGAGAAAAATGCGTGACAATATATTTGAAGAGATTATAGTTGAAAACTTCCCTAGTATGGGAAAGGAAAGAGTTAATCAAGTCCAGGAAGCACAGAGAGTCTCATACAGGATAATTCCAAGGAGAAACACGCCAAGAAACGTACTCATCAAACTATTAAAATCTAAATGTATAGGAAACATGTAAAAAGCAGCATGGGAAAAGCACCATTTACCATTCAAGGGAATCCACGTAAGTTAACAGCCGACCTTTCAGCAGAAATTCTGCAAGAGAGAAGGAAGTGGCAGTATACGTATTGAAAGAGATGAAAGGAAAAAAACCTACAACCAATGTTACTGTTTTCAGAAAGAATCTCATTGAGATTGGACAGAGAAACTAAAAACTTTACAGAAAAACAAACGGAAAGAGAATTCAGCACCACGCAACAGCTTTATACCAAAGGATAAAGGAACTTCTCTAGGCAGGAATCACAAAGAAAAGAAAAGACCTCCTAGAACAAACCAAAAACAATTAACAAAACGGGAAGAGGAACATCCATATTGACAATTTCCTTACATGTAAATGGATTCATTGCTCCAACCACAACAGATAAACTGGCTGAAGGGATACAACAACAAGCCCATTATATATGCTGCCTAGAAGAGACCCATTTTAGACCTAGGGATAGATACAGACTGAAACTGAGGATATGGCAAGAGACATTCCATGCACATGGAAATCAAAGGAAACCTGGTGTTACAATTCTCATATCAGAAGAAATAGACTTTAAGATAAAGTCTATTTCAAGAAACAAACAAGGACACTACACACTGATCAAGGGATCAAACCAAGGAGAGGATATAAGAAATGCAAATACTTATGAACCCAACCGAGGAGCACTTCAATACATAAGGTATATCCTAACAGCCATAAAGCGGAACTTGACAGTAAAACCATAAGAGTAGGGGACATTACCACCCCACAATCACCAATGGATAGATCATCCAAAATGAAACTAAATTAGGAAACATCAGCTTTCAATGACACGTTGGACAAGAGGGAATTCATTCATAAATATACAACATTCTATTGCAAAACAACAGAAAACACTCTCTCCTCAGGTACTCATGAAACACTCTCCAAGATATATCATATGTAGGGTCACACATAAAGCCTTAGAAATCTAAGAAATTTGAAATAGCATCAGATATAATTTCCGCCTACAGTGCTATGAAACTAGATAGGAATTAAAAGAAAAAAAATTGTAAATAATACAAACACATGGAAGCTAAACAAAACGCTGTTACATAACCAAGAATACACTGTAGAAAACTAAGATGGGATCACAAATACCTGGGAAAAATTGAAAATGTAAATAGGAACACCCAAATCTATGGAATGAAACAAATGCAACTCTAAAAGAAGAACTGTCCGAGCAAAGAAGCGAAATAGTAATCTCCTCCAGCACCCGCACGAAGAGTGGATGAAATCTCCACATTCAACGTGAAGTACCCCGCATCTCTGGAACACCTGAATAGAACAATGAATCAGTCCAAAATTGAGGAGGTGGACTTTGTGAGCATAGATATATTAGTTTTTCCACGTTTTCACTTTTTGTGAATGTGTTGGTGTATGCCGCTGTGAGTCATTTTGTCTGTAGAGCTAAGCTTTAACCATTTGTGCTAGAGTTCTGTGTGACTACTTTTCTTTTTAATTTTTAAAATTTTCTCTTAATACATAGTTTTCATTTTAATAACTTCATTTTATTTGATTTTACTTTATTTTGTTTTATTTTATCCTCATTCTTTGTTTCCTTCTCTTTTCTCTCCCACTTTTTCTGAGCTGTGAGGATGAATGTCTCAAGGTGCTCTAACCAGGAGTCAGAACTCTGCATCTGAGGAGGGAAAACCAAGTTCAGGACACTGGTGCACAGGAGACCTGACAGCTTCACATAATATCAAATGGAGAAAATCTCCCAGAGATTTCTTTCTCAACGCCAAGACCCACATTCACTCAGTGACCAGTAAGCAACAGTGCTGGACACCGTATGCCAAACAATGAGGAAGACAGAAACAGTCCCATCCGTTATCAGAGAGGATGCCTTAAATCATCATAAGGACGGAGGCACCAAAATACACACCAGCATTTGTGGAAATGCCCACCAGAAAGACAGGATCCAGCCTCATTCAAAAGAACACAAGCATAACTCCCCTCCACGAAGAAGCCTACACAACCCACTTAACAAACCTTAGCCGCTTGGGACAGACACCAAAAACAACAATAACTACGGGCATGACGCCTGTGAAAAGGAACCCCAAGCACAGTAAGTTAACCAAAATTAGGAGACCAAAACACACACAGCTGACGAAGCAGCAAGGTCAAAACGCAGCAGACCTAACAAATGAAGAGGAAATAGGCAGTCTACCCGAAAAAGAATTCAGAATAATGATAGGAAAAACGATTCAACATCGTGGAAATAGGAGAGAGAAAATACAGGAAACGTTTCACAGGGGTCGACAAGAACTGAAGAGCAAACAAACAGTGATGAAGAACACAATAAATGAAAATATTTATTCTCTAGCATGGATCACTAGCACAATAACTGAGGCACAAGAACGGTTAAGTGGCCTGGAAGATAAAATAGTTCAAATAAATACTGCGGATCAAAATAAAGAACAAAGAATGAAAGGAACGGAGGACAGTCTCAGCGACCCTTGGGACAACATTAAATGCACCAACATTCGAATTATATGGCTCTCAGAAGAAGAAGAGAAAGAGAAAAGGTGTGAGAATATATTTGAAGAGATTATAATTGAAAACTACCCTAGTATGGGAAAAGAAAGAGTTAATCAAGTCCAGGAAGCACAGAGAGTCTCATACAGGATAAATCCAAGGAGAAACACGCCAAGACACGTATTCATCAAACTATTAAAATCGAAATGTATAGGAAACATGTAAAAAGCAGCATGGGAAAAGCACCATTTACCATTCAAGGGAATCCACGTAAGTTAAGAGCCGACCTTTCAGCAGAAATTCTGCAAGAGAGAAGGAAGTGGCAGGATACGTATTTAAAGAGATGAAAGGAAAAAACCTACAACCAATGTTACTGTTTTCAGCAAGAATCTCATTGAGATTGGACAGAGAAACTAAAAACTTTACAGAAAAACAAATGGAAAGAGAATTCAGCACCACGTAACAGCTTTATACGAAAGGATAAAGGAACTTCTCTAGGCAGGAATCACAAAGAAAAGAAAAGACCTCCTAGAACAAACCAAAAACAATTAACAAAACGGGAAGAGGAACATCCATATTGACAATTTCCTTACATGTAAATGGATTCATTGCTCCAACCACAACAGATAAACTGGCTGAAGGGATACAACAACAAGCCCATTATATATGCTGCCTAGAAGAGACCCATTTTAGACCTAGGGATAGATACAGACTGAAACTGAGGATATGGCAAGAGACATTCCATGCACATGGAAATCAAAGGAAACCTGGTGTTACAATTCTCATATCAGAAGAAATAGACTTTAAGATAAAGTCTATTTCAAGAAACAAACAAGGACACTACACACTGATCAAGGGATCAAACCAAGGAGAGGATATAAGAAATGCAAATACTTATGAACCCAACCGAGGAGCACTTCAATACATAAGGTATATCCTAACAGCCATAAAGCGGAACTTGACAGTAAAACCATAAGAGTAGGGGACATTACCACCCCACAATCACCAATGGATAGATCATCCAAAATGAAACTAAATTAGGAAACCTAAGCTTTCAATGACACGTTGGACAAGAGGGAATTCATTCATAAATATACAACATTCTATTGCAAAACAACAGAAAACACTCTCTCCTCAGGTACTCATGAAACACTCTCCAAGATATATCATATGTAGGGTCACACATAAAGCCTTAGAAATCTAAGAAAATTGAAATAGCATCAGGTATAATTTCCGCCTACAGTGCTATGAAACTAGATAGGAATTAAAAGAAAAAAAACTGTAAATAATACAAACACATGGAAGCTAAACAAAACGCTGTTACATAACCAAGAATACACTGTAGAAAACTAAGATGGGATCACAAATACCTGGGAAAAATTGAAAATGTAAATAGGAACACCCAAATCTATGGAATGAAACAAATGCAACTCTAGAAGAAGAACTGTGCGAGCAAAGAAGCGAAAAAGTAATCTCCTCCAGCACCCGCACGAAGAGTGGATGAAATCTCCACATTCAACGTGAAGTACCCCGCATCTCTGGAACACCTGAATAGAACAATGAATCAGTCCAAAATTGAGGAGGTGGACTTTGTGAGCATAGATATATAAGTTTTTCCACGTTTTCACTTTTTGTCAATGTGTAGGTGTATGCCGCTGTGAGTCATTTTGTCTGTAGAGCTAAGCTTTAACCATTTGTGCTAGAGTTCTGTGTGACTGCTTTTCTTTTTAATTTTTAAAATTTTCTCTTAATACATAGTTTTCATTTTAATAACTTCATTTTATTTGATTTTACTTTATTTTGTTTTATTTTATCCTCATTCTTTGTTTCCTTCTCTTTTCTCTCCCACTTTTTCTGAGCTGTGAGGATGAATGTCTCTAGGTGCTCTAACCAGGAGTCAGAGCTCTGCATCTGAGGAGGGAAAACCAAGTTCAGGACACTGGTGCACAGGAGACCTGACAGCTTCACATAATATCAAATGGAGAAAATTTCCCAGAGATTTCTTTCTCAACGCCAAGACCCACATTCACTCAGTGACCAGTGAGCAACAGTGCTGGACACCGTATGCCAAACAATGTGCAAGACAGAAACAGTCCCATCCGTTATCAGAGAGGATGCCTTAAATCATCATAAGGACGGAGGCACCAAAATACACACCAGCAGTTGTGGAAATGCCCACCAGAAAGACAGGATCCAGCCTCATTCAAAAGAACACAAGCATAACTCCCCTCCAAGAAGAAGCCTACACAACCCACTTAACAAACCTTAGCCGCTTGGGACAGACACCAAAAACAACAATAACTACGGGCATGACGCCTGTGAAAAGGAACCCCAAGCACAGTAAGTTAACCAAAATTAGGAGACCAAAAAACACACAGCTGACGAAGCAGCAAGGTCAAAACGCAGCAGACCTAACAAATGAAGAGGAAATAGGCAGTCTACCCGAAAAAGAATTCAGAATAATGAAAGGAAAAGCAATTCAACATCGTGGAAATAGGAGAGAGAAAATACAGGAAACGTTTCACAGGGGTCGACAAGAACTGAAGAGCAAACAAACAGTGATGAAGAACACAATAAATGAAAATAATTATTCTCTAGCATGGATCACTAGCACAATAACTGAGGCACAAGAACGGTTAAGTGGCCTGGAAGATAAAATAGTTCAAATAAATACTGCGGATCAAAATAAAGAACAAAGAATGAAAGGAACGGAGGACAGTCTCAGCGACCCTTGGGACAACATTAAATGCACCAACATTCGAATTATATGGCTCTCAGAAGAAGAAGAGAAAAAGGCGTGACAATATATTTGAAGAGATTATAGTTGAAAACTTCCCTAGTATGGGAAAGGAAAGAGTTAATCAAGTCCAGGAAGCACAGAGAGTCTCATACAGGATAATTCCAAGGAGAAACACGCCAAGAAACGTACTCATCAAACTATTAAAATCTAAATGTATAGGAAAAATGTAAAAAGCAGCATGGGAAAAGCACCATTTACCATTCAAGGGAATCCACGTAAGTTAACAGCCGACCTTTCAGCAGAAATTCTGCAAGAGAGAAGGAAGTGGCAGTATACGTATTGAAAGAGATGAAAGGAAAAAAACCTACAACCAATGTTACTGTTTTCAGAAAGAATCTCATTGAGATTGGACAGAGAAACTAAAAACTTTACAGAAAAACAAACGGAAAGAGAATTCAGCACCACGCAACAGCTTTATACCAAAGGATAAAGGAACTTCTCTAGGCAGGAATCACAAAGAAAAGAAAAGACCTCCTAAAACAAACCAAAAACAATTAACAAAATGGGAAGAGGAACATCCATATTGACAATTTCCTTACATGTAAATGGATTCATTGCTCCAACCACAAGAGATAAACTGGCTGAAGGGATACAACAACAAGCCCATTATATATGCTGCCTAGAAGAGACCCATTTTAGACCTAGTGATAGATACAGACTGAAATTGAGGATATGGCAAGAGACATTCCATGCACATGGAAATCAAAGGAAACCTGGAGTTACAATTCTCATATCAGAAGAAATAGACTTTAAGATACAGACTATTTCAAGAAACAAACAAGGACACTACACACTGATCAAGGGATCAAACCAAGGAGAGGATATATGAAATGCAAATACTTATGAACCCAACCGAGGAGCACTTCAATACATAATGTATATCCTAACAGCCATAAAGCGGAACTTGACAGTAAAACCATAAGAGTAGGGGACATTACCACCCCACAATCACCAATGGATAGATCATCCAAAATGAAACTAAATTAGGAAACATAACCTTTCAATGACACGTTGGAAAAGAGGGAATTCATTCATAAATATACAACATTCTATTGCAAAACAACAGAAAACACTCTCTCCTCAGGTACTCATGAAACACTCTCCAAGTTATATCATATGTAGGGTCACACATAAAGCCTTAGAAATCTAAGAAAATTGAAATAGCATCACGTATAATTTCCGCCTACAGTGCTATGAAACTAGATAGGAATTAAAAGAAAAAAAACTGTAAATAATACAAACACATGGAAGCTAAACAAAACGCTGTTACATAAGCAAGAATACACTGTAGAAAACTAAGATGGGATCACAAATACCTGGGAAAAATTGAAAATGTAAATAGGAACAGCAAAATCTATGGAATGAAACAAATGCAACTCTAAAAGCAGAGCTGTGCGAGCAAAGAAGCGAAAAAGTAATCTCTCCCAGCACCCGCACGAAGAGTGGATGAAATCTCCACACTCACCGTGAAGTACCCCGCATCTCTGGAACACCTGAATAGAACAATGAATCAGTCCAAAATTGAGGAGGTGGACTTTGTGAGCATAGATATATTAGTTTTTCCACGTTTTCACTTTTTGTCAATGTGTAGGTGTATGCCGCTGTGAGTCATTTTGTCTGTAGAGCTAAGCTTTAACCATTTGTGCTAGAGTTCTGTGTGACTGCTTTTCTTTTTAATTTTTAAAATTTTCTCTTAATACATAGTTTTCATTTTAATAACTTCATTTTATTTGATTTTACTTTATTTTGTTTTATTTTATCCTCATTCTTTGTTTCCTTCTCTTTTCTCTCCCACTTTTTCTGAGCTGTGAGGATGAATGTCTCTAGGTGCTCTAACCAGGAGTCAGAGCTCTGCATCTGAGGAGGGAAAACCAAGTTCAGGACACTGGTGCACAGGAGACCGGACAGCTTCACATAATATCAAATGGAGAAAATTTCCCAGAGATTTCTTTCTCAACGCCAAGACCCACATTCACTCAGTGACCAGTGAGCAACAGTGCTGGACACCGTATGCCAAACAATGAGCAAGACAGAAACAGTCCCATCCGTTATCAGAGAGGATGCCTTAAATCATCATAAGGACGGAGGCACCAAAATACACACCAGCAGTTGTGGAAATGCCCACCAGAAAGACAGGATCCAGCCTCATTCAAAAGAACACAAGCATAACTCCCCTCCAAGAAGAAGCCTACACAACCCACTTAACAAACCTTAGCCGCTTGGGACAGACACCAAAAACAACAATAACTACGGGCATGACGCCTGTGAAAAGGAACCCCAAGCACAGTAAGTTAACCAAAATTAGGAGACCAAAAAACACACAGCTGACGAAGCAGCAAGGTCAAAACGCAGCAGACCTAACAAATGAAGAGGAAATAGGCAGTCTACCCGAAAAAGAATTCAGAATAATGAAAGGAAAAGCAATTCAACATCGTGGAAATAGGAGAGAGAAAATACAGGAAACGTTTCACAGGGGTCGACAAGAACTGAAGAGCAAACAAACAGTGATGAAGAACACAATAAATGAAAATATTTATTCTCTAGCATGGATCACTAGCACAATAACTGAGGCACAAGAACGGTTAAGTGGCCTGGAAGATAAAATAGTTCAAATAAATACTGCGGATCAAAATAAAGAACAAAGAATGAAAGGAACGGAGGACAGTCTCAGCGACCCTTGGGACAACATTAAATGCACCAACATTCGAATTATATGGCTCTCAGAAGAAGAAGAGAAAAAGGCGTGACAATATATTTGAAGAGATTATAGTTGAAAACTTCCCTAGTATGGGAAAGGAAAGAGTTAATCAAGTCCAGGAAGCACAGAGAGTCTCATACAGGATAATTCCAAGGAGAAACACGCCAAGAAACGTACTCATCAAACTATTAAAATCTAAATGTATAGGAAAAATGTAAAAAGCAGCATGGGAAAAGCACCATTTACCATTCAAGGGAATCCACGTAAGTTAACAGCCGACCTTTCAGCAGAAATTCTGCAAGAGAGAAGGAAGTGGCAGTATACGTATTGAAAGAGATGAAAGGAAAAAAACCTACAACCAATGTTACTGTTTTCAGAAAGAATCTCATTGAGATTGGACAGAGAAACTAAAAACTTTACAGAAAAACAAACGGAAAGAGAATTCAGCACCACGCAACAGCTTTATACCAAAGGATAAAGGAACTTCTCTAGGCAGGAATCACAAAGAAAAGAAAAGACCTCCTAAAACAAACCAAAAACAATTAACAAAATGGGAAGAGGAACATCCATATTGACAATTTCCTTACATGTAAATGGATTCATTGCTCCAACCACAAGAGATAAACTGGCTGAAGGGATACAACAACAAGCCCATTATATATGCTGCCTAGAAGAGACCCATTTTAGACCTAGTGATAGATACAGACTGAAATTGAGGATATGGCAAGAGACATTCCATGCACATGGAAATCAAAGGAAACCTGGAGTTACAATTCTCATATCAGAAGAAATAGACTTTAAGATACAGACTATTTCAAGAAACAAACAAGGACACTACACACTGATCAAGGGATCAAACCAAGGAGAGGATATATGAAATGCAAATACTTATGAACCCAACCGAGGAGCACTTCAATACATAATGTATATCCTAACAGCCATAAAGCGGAACTTGACAGTAAAACCATAAGAGTAGGGGACATTACCACCCCACAATCACCAATGGATAGATCATCCAAAATGAAACTAAATTAGGAAACATAACCTTTCAATGACACGTTGGAAAAGAGGGAATTCATTCATAAATATACAACATTCTATTGCAAAACAACAGAAAACACTCTCTCCTCAGGTACTCATGAAACACTCTCCAAGTTATATCATATGTAGGGTCACACATAAAGCCTTAGAAATCTAAGAAAATTGAAATAGCATCACGTATAATTTCCGCCTACAGTGCTATGAAACTAGATAGGAATTAAAAGAAAAAACACTGTAAATAATACAAACACATGGAAGCTAAACAAAACGCTGTTACATAAGCAAGAATACACTGTAGAAAACTAAGATGGGATCACAAATACCTGGGAAAAATTGAAAATGTAAATAGGAACAGCAAAATCTATGGAATGAAACAAATGCAACTCTAAAAGCAGAGCTGTGCGAGCAAAGAAGCGAAAAAGTAATCTCTCCCAGCACCCGCACGAAGAGTGGATGAAATCTCCACACTCACCGTGAAGTACCCCGCATCTCTGGAACACCTGAATAGAACAATGAATCAGTCCAAAATTGAGGAGGTGGACTTTGTGAGCATAGATATATTAGTTTTTCCACGTTTTCACTTTTTGTCAATGTGTAGGTGTATGCCGCTGTGAGTCATTTTGTCTGTAGAGCTAAGCTTTAACCATTTGTGCTAGAGTTCTGTGTGACTGCTTTTCTTTTTAATTTTTAAAATTTTCTCTTAATACATAGTTTTCATTTTAATAACTTCATTTTATTTGATTTTACTTTATTTTGTTTTATTTTATCCTCATTCTTTGTTTCCTTCTCTTTTCTCTCCCACTTTTTCTGAGCTGTGAGGATGAATGTCTCTAGGTGCTCTAACCAGGAGTCAGAGCTCTGCATCTGAGGAGGGAAAACCAAGTTCAGGACACTGGTGCACAGGAGACCGGACAGCTTCACATAATATCAAATGGAGAAAATTTCCCAGAGATTTCTTTCTCAACGCCAAGACCCACATTCACTCAGTGACCAGTGAGCAACAGTGCTGGACACCGTATGCCAAACAATGAGCAAGACAGAAACAGTCCCATCCGTTATCAGAGAGGATGCCTTAAATCATCATAAGGACGGAGGCACCAAAATACACACCAGCAGTTGTGGAAATGCCCACCAGAAAGACAGGATCCAGCCTCATTCAAAAGAACACAAGCATAACTCCCCTCCAAGAAGAAGCCTACACAACCCACTTAACAAACCTTAGCCGCTTGGGACAGACACCAAAAACAACAATAACTACGGGCATGACGCCTGTGAAAAGGAACCCCAAGCACAGTAAGTTAACCAAAATTAGGAGACCAAAAAACACACAGCTGACGAAGCAGCAAGGTCAAAACGCAGCAGACCTAACAAATGAAGAGGAAATAGGCAGTCTACCCGAAAAAGAATTCAGAATAATGAAAGGAAAAGCAATTCAACATCGTGGAAATAGGAGAGAGAAAATACAGGAAACGTTTCACAGGGGTCGACAAGAACTGAAGAGCAAACAAACAGTGATGAAGAACACAATAAATGAAAATATTTATTCTCTAGCATGGATCACTAGCACAATAACTGAGGCACAAGAACGGTTAAGTGGCCTGGAAGATAAAATAGTTCAAATAAATACTGCGGATCAAAATAAAGAACAAAGAATGAAAGGAACGGAGGACAGTCTCAGCGACCCTTGGGACAACATTAAATGCACCAACATTCGAATTATATGGCTCTCAGAAGAAGAAGAGAAAGAGAAAAGGTGTGAGAATATATTTGAAGAGATTATAATTGAAAACTACCCTAGTATGGGAAAAGAAAGAATTAATCAAGTCCAGGAAGCACAGAGAGTCTCATACAGGATAAATCCAAGGAGAAACACGCCAAGACACGTATTCATCAAACTATTAAAATCGAAATGTATAGGAAACATGTAAAAAGCAGCATGGGAAAAGCACCATTTACCATTCAAGGGAATCCACGTAAGTTAAGAGCCGACCTTTCAGCAGAAATTCTGCAAGAGAGAAGGAAGTGGCAGGATACGTATTTAAAGAGATGAAAGGAAAAAACCTACAACCAATGTTACTGTTTTCAGCAAGAATCTCATTGAGATTGGACAGAGAAACTAAAAAGTTTACAGAAAAACAAATGGAAAGAGAATTCAGCACCACGTAACAGCTTTATACGAAAGGATAAAGGAACTTCTCTAGGCAGGAATCACAAAGAAAAGAAAAGACCTCCTAGAACAAACCAAAAACAATTAACAAAACGGGAAGAGGAACATCCATATTGACAATTTCCTTACATGTAAATGGATTCATTGCTCCAACCACAACAGATAAACTGGCTGAAGGGATACAACAACAAGCCCATTATATATGCTGCCTAGAAGAGACCCATTTTAGACCTAGGGATAGATACAGACTGAAACTGAGGATATGGCAAGAGACATTCCATGCACATGGAAATCAAAGGAAACCTGGTGTTACAATTCTCATATCAGAAGAAATAGACTTTAAGATAAAGTCTATTTCAAGAAACAAACAAGGACACTACACACTGATCAAGGGATCAAACCAAGGAGAGGATATAAGAAATGCAAATACTTATGAACCCAACCGAGGAGCACTTCAATACATAAGGTATATCCTAACAGCCATAAAGCGGAACTTGACAGTAAAACCATAAGAGTAGGGGACATTACCACCCCACAATCACCAATGGATAGATCATCCAAAATGAAACTAAATTAGGAAACCTAAGCTTTCAATGACACGTTGGACAAGAGGGAATTCATTCATAAATATACAACATTCTATTGCAAAACAACAGAAAACACTCTCTCCTCAGGTACTCATGAAACACTCTCCAAGATATATCATATGTAGGGTCACACATAAAGCCTTAGAAATCTAAGAAAATTGAAATAGCATCAGGTATAATTTCCGCCTACAGTGCTATGAAACTAGATAGGAATTAAAAGAAAAAAAACTGTAAATAATACAAACACATGGAAGCTAAACAAAACGCTGTTACATAACCAAGAATACACTGTAGAAAACTAAGATGGGATCACAAATACCTGGGAAAAATTGAAAATGTAAATAGGAACACCCAAATCTATGGAATGAAACAAATGCAACTCTAGAAGAAGAACTGTGCGAGCAAAGAAGCGAAAAAGTAATCTCCTCCAGCACCCGCACGAAGAGTGGATGAAATCTCCACATTCAACGTGAAGTACCCCGCATCTCTGGAACACCTGAATAGAACAATGAATCAGTCCAAAATTGAGGAGGTGGACTTTGTGAGCATAGATATATAAGTTTTTCCACGTTTTCACTTTTTGTCAATGTGTAGGTGTATGCCGCTGTGAGTCATTTTGTCTGTAGAGCTAAGCTTTAACCATTTGTGCTAGAGTTCTGTGTGACTGCTTTTCTTTTTAATTTTTAAAATTTTCTCTTAATACATAGTTTTCATTTTAATAACTTCATTTTATTTGATTTTACTTTATTTTGTTTTATTTTATCCTCATTCTTTGTTTCCTTCTCTTTTCTCTCCCACTTTTTCTGAGCTGTGAGGATGAATGTCTCTAGGTGCTCTAACCAGGAGTCAGAGCTCTGCATCTGAGGAGGGAAAACCAAGTTCAGGACACTGGTGCACAGGAGACCTGACAGCTTCACATAATATCAAATGGAGAAAATTTCCCAGAGATTTCTTTCTCAACGCCAAGACCCACATTCACTCAGTGACCAGTGAGCAACAGTGCTGGACACCGTATGCCAAACAATGTGCAAGACAGAAACAGTCCCATCCGTTATCAGAGAGGATGCCTTAAATCATCATAAGGACGGAGGCACCAAAATACACACCAGCAGTTGTGGAAATGCCCACCAGAAAGACAGGATCCAGCCTCATTCAAAAGAACACAAGCATAACTCCCCTCCAAGAAGAAGCCTACACAACCCACTTAACAAACCTTAGCCGCTTGGGACAGACACCAAAAACAACAATAACTACGGGCATGACGCCTGTGAAAAGGAACCCCAAGCACAGTAAGTTAACCAAAATTAGGAGACCAAAAAACACACAGCTGACGAAGCAGCAAGGTCAAAACGCAGCAGACCTAACAAATGAAGAGGAAATAGGCAGTCTACCCGAAAAAGAATTCAGAATAATGAAAGGAAAAGCAATTCAACATCGTGGAAATAGGAGAGAGAAAATACAGGAAACGTTTCACAGGGGTCGACAAGAACTGAAGAGCAAACAAACAGTGATGAAGAACACAATAAATGAAAATATTTATTCTCTAGCATGGATCACTAGCACAATAACTGAGGCACAAGAACGGTTAAGTGGCCTGGAAGATAAAATAGTTCAAATAAATACTGCGGATCAAAATAAAGAACAAAGAATGAAAGGAACGGAGGACAGTCTCAGCGACCCTTGGGACAACATTAAATGCACCAACATTCGAATTATATGGCTCTCAGAAGAAGAAGAGAAAGAGAAAAGGTGTGAGAATATATTTGAAGAGATTATAATTGAAAACTACCCTAGTATGGGAAAAGAAAGAGTTAATCAAGTCCAGGAAGCACAGAGAGTCTCATACAGGATAAATCCAAGGAGAAACACGCCAAGACACGTATTCATCAAACTATTAAAATCGAAATGTATAGGAAACATGTAAAAAGCAGCATGGGAAAAGCACCATTTACCATTCAAGGGAATCCACGTAAGTTAAGAGCCGACCTTTCAGCAGAAATTCTGCAAGAGAGAAGGAAGTGGCAGGATACGTATTTAAAGAGATGAAAGGAAAAAACCTACAACCAATGTTACTGTTTTCAGCAAGAATCTCATTGAGATTGGACAGAGAAACTAAAAACTTTACAGAAAAACAAATGGAAAGAGAATTCAGCACCACGTAACAGCTTTATACGAAAGGATAAAGGAACTTCTCTAGGCAGGAATCACAAAGAAAAGAAAAGACCTCCTAGAACAAACCAAAAACAATTAACAAAACGGGAAGAGGAACATCCATATTGACAATTTCCTTACATGTAAATGGATTCATTGCTCCAACCACAACAGATAAACTGGCTGAAGGGATACAACAACAAGCCCATTATATATGCTGCCTAGAAGAGACCCATTTTAGACCTAGGGATAGATACAGACTGAAACTGAGGATATGGCAAGAGACATTCCATGCACATGGAAATCAAAGGAAACCTGGTGTTACAATTCTCATATCAGAAGAAATAGACTTTAAGATAAAGTCTATTTCAAGAAACAAACAAGGACACTACACACTGATCAAGGGATCAAACCAAGGAGAGGATATAAGAAATGCAAATACTTATGAACCCAACCGAGGAGCACTTCAATACATAAGGTATATCCTAACAGCCATAAAGCCGAACTTGACAGTAAAACCATAAGAGTAGGGGACATTACCACCCCACAATCACCAATGGATAGATCATCCAAAATGAAACTAAATTAGGAAACCTAAGCTTTCAATGACACGTTGGACAAGAGGGAATTCATTCATAAATATACAACATTCTATTGCAAAACAACAGAAAACACTCTCTCCTCAGGTACTCATGAAACACTCTCCAAGATATATCATATGTAGGGTCACACATAAAGCCTTAGAAATCTAAGAAAATTGAAATAGCATCAGGTATAATTTCCGCCTACAGTGCTATGAAACTAGATAGGAATTAAAAGAAAAAAAACTGTAAATAATACAAACACATGGAAGCTAAACAAAACGCTGTTACATAACCAAGAATACACTGTAGAAAACTAAGATGGGATCACAAATACCTGGGAAAAATTGAAAATGTAAATAGGAACACCCAAATCTATGGAATGAAACAAATGCAACTCTAGAAGAAGAACTGTGCGAGCAAAGAAGCGAAAAAGTAATCTCCTCCAGCACCCGCACGAAGAGTGGATGAAATCTCCACACTCACCGTGAAGTACCCCGCATCTCTGGAACACCTGAATAGAACAATGAATCAGTCCAAAATAGAGGAGGTGGACTTTGTGAGCATAGATATATTAGTTTTTCCACGTTTTCACTTTTTGTCAATGTGTAGGTGTATGCCGCTGTGAGTCATTTTGTCTGTAGAGCTAAGCTTTAACCATTTGTGCTAGAGTTCTGTGTGACTGCTTTTCTTTTTAATTTTTAAAATTTTCTCTTAATACATAGTTTTCATTTTAATAACTTCATTTTATTTGATTTTACTTTATTTTGTTTTATTTTATCCTCATTCTTTGTTTCCTTCTCTTTTCTCTCCCACTTTTTCTGAGCTGTGAGGATGAATGTCTCTAGGTGCTCTAACCAGGAGTCAGAGCTCTGCATCTGAGGAGGGAAAACCAAGTTCAGGACACTGGTGCACAGGAGACCGGACAGCTTCACATAATATCAAATGGAGAAAATTTCCCAGAGATTTCTTTCTCAACGCCAAGACCCACATTCACTCAGTGACCAGTGAGCAACAGTGCTGGACACCGTATGACAAACAATGAGCAAGACAGAAACAGTCCCATCCGTTATCAGAGAGGATGCCTTAAATCATCATAAGGACGGAGGCACCAAAATACACACCAGCAGTTGTGGAAATGCCCACCAGAAAGACAGGATCCAGCCTCATTCAAAAGAACACAAGCATAACTCCCCTCCAAGAAGAAGCCTACACAACCCACTTAACAAACCTTAGCCGCTTGGGACAGACACCAAAAACAACAATAACTACGGGCATGACGCCTGTGAAAAGGAACCCCAAGCACAGTAAGTTAACCAAAATTAGGAGACCAAAAAACACACAGCTGACGAAGCAGCAAGGTCAAAACGCAGCAGACCTAACAAATGAAGAGGAAATAGGCAGTCTACCCGAAAAAGAATTCAGAATAATGAAAGGAAAAGCAATTCAACATCGTGGAAATAGGAGAGAGAAAATACAGGAAACGTTTCACAGGGGTCGACAAGAACTGAAGAGCAAACAAACAGTGATGAAGAACACAATAAATGAAAATATTTATTCTCTAGCATGGATCACTAGCACAATAACTGAGGCACAAGAACGGTTAAGTGGCCTGGAAGATAAAATAGTTCAAATAAATACTGCGGATCAAAATAAAGAACAAAGAATGAAAGGAACGGAGGACAGTCTCAGCGACCCTTGGGACAACATTAAATGCACCAACATTCGAATTATATGGCTCTCAGAAGAAGAAGAGAAAGAGAAAAGGTGTGAGAATATATTTGAAGAGATTATAATTGAAAACTACCCTAGTATGGGAAAAGAAAGAGTTAATCAAGTCCAGGAAGCACAGAGAGTCTCATACAGGATAAATCCAAGGAGAAACACGCCAAGACACGTATTCATCAAACTATTAAAATCGAAATGTATAGGAAACATGTAAAAAGCAGCATGGGAAAAGCACCATTTACCATTCAAGGGAATCCACGTAAGTTAAGAGCCGACCTTTCAGCAGAAATTCTGCAAGAGAGAAGGAAGTGGCAGGATACGTATTTAAAGAGATGAAAGGAAAAAACCTACAACCAATGTTACTGTTTTCAGCAAGAATCTCATTGAGATTGGACAGAGAAACTAAAAACTTTACAGAAAAACAAATGGAAAGAGAATTCAGCACCACGTAACAGCTTTATACGAAAGGATAAAGGAACTTCTCTAGGCAGGAATCACAAAGAAAAGAAAAGACCTCCTAGAACAAACCAAAAACAATTAACAAAACGGGAAGAGGAACATCCATATTGACAATTTCCTTACATGTAAATGGATTCATTGCTCCAACCACAACAGATAAACTGGCTGAAGGGATACAACAACAAGCCCATTATATATGCTGCCTAGAAGAGACCCATTTTAGACCTAGGGATAGATACAGACTGAAACTGAGGATATGGCAAGAGACATTCCATGCACATGGAAATCAAAGGAAACCTGGTGTTACAATTCTCATATCAGAAGAAATAGACTTTAAGATAAAGTCTATTTCAAGAAACAAACAAGGACACTACACACTGATCAAGGGATCAAACCAAGGAGAGGATATAAGAAATGCAAATACTTATGAACCCAACCGAGGAGCACTTCAATACATAAGGTATATCCTAACAGCCATAAAGCGGAACTTGACAGTAAAACCATAAGAGTAGGGGACATTACCACCCCACAATCACCAATGGATAGATCATCCAAAATGAAACTAAATTAGGAAACCTAAGCTTTCAATGACACGTTGGACAAGAGGGAATTCATTCATAAATATACAACATTCTATTGCAAAACAACAGAAAACACTCTCTCCTCAGGTACTCATGAAACACTCTCCAAGATATATCATATGTAGGGTCACACATAAAGCCTTAGAAATCTAAGAAAATTGAAATAGCATCAGGTATAATTTCCGCCTACAGTGCTATGAAACTAGATAGGAATTAAAAGAAAAAAAACTGTAAATAATACAAACACATGGAAGCTAAACACAACGCTGTTACATAACCAAGAATACACTGTAGAAAACTAAGATGGGATCACAAATACCTGGGAAAAATTGAAAATGTAAATAGGAACACCCAAATCTATGGAATGAAACAAATGCAACTCTAGAAGAAGAACTGTGCGAGCAAAGAAGCGAAAAAGTAATCTCCTCCAGCACCCGCACGAAGAGTGGATGAAATCTCCACATTCAACGTGAAGTACCCCGCATCTCTGGAACACCTGAATAGAACAATGAATCAGTCCAAAATTGAGGAGGTGGACTTTGTGAGCATAGATATATAAGTTTTTCCACGTTTTCACTTTTTGTCAATGTGTAGGTGTATGCCGCTGTGAGTCATTTTGTCTGTAGAGCTAAGCTTTAACCATTTGTGCTAGAGTTCTGTGTGACTGCTTTTCTTTTTAATTTTTAAAATTTTCTCTTAATACATAGTTTTCATTTTAATAACTTCATTTTATTTGATTTTACTTTATTTTGTTTTATTTTATCCTCATTCTTTGTTTCCTTCTCTTTTCTCTCCCACTTTTTCTGAGCTGTGAGGATGAATGTCTCTAGGTGCTCTAACCAGGAGTCAGAGCTCTGCATCTGAGGAGGGAAAACCAAGTTCAGGACACTGGTGCACAGGAGACCTGACAGCTTCACATAATATCAAATGGAGAAAATTTCCCAGAGATTTCTTTCTCAACGCCAAGACCCACATTCACTCAGTGACCAGTGAGCAACAGTGCTGGACACCGTATGCCAAACAATGTGCAAGACAGAAACAGTCCCATCCGTTATCAGAGAGGATGCCTTAAATCATCATAAGGACGGAGGCACCAAAATACACACCAGCAGTTGTGGAAATGCCCACCAGAAAGACAGGATCCAGCCTCATTCAAAAGAACACAAGCATAACTCCCCTCCAAGAAGAAGCCTACACAACCCACTTAACAAACCTTAGCCGCTTGGGACAGACACCAAAAACAACAATAACTACGGGCATGACGCCTGTGAAAAGGAACCCCAAGCACAGTAAGTTAACCAAAATTAGGAGACCAAAAAACACACAGCTGACGAAGCAGCAAGGTCAAAACGCACCAGACCTAACAAATGAAGAGGAAATAGGCAGTCTACCCGAAAAAGAATTCAGAATAATGAAAGGAAAAGCAATTCAACATCGTGGAAATAGGAGAGAGAAAATACAGGAAACGTTTCACAGGGGTCGACAAGAACTGAAGAGCAAACAAACAGTGATGAAGAACACAATAAATGAAAATAATTATTCTCTAGCATGGATCACTAGCACAATAACTGAGGCACAAGAACGGTTAAGTGGCCTGGAAGATAAAATAGTTCAAATAAATACTGCGGATCAAAATAAAGAACAAAGAATGAAAGGAACGGAGGACAGTCTCAGCGACCCTTGGGACAACATTAAATGCACCAACATTCGAATTATATGGCTCTCAGAAGAAGAAGAGAAAAAGGCGTGACAATATATTTGAAGAGATTATAGTTGAAAACTTCCCTAGTATGGGAAAGGAAAGAGTTAATCAAGTCCAGGAAGCACAGAGAGTCTCATACAGGATAATTCCAAGGAGAAACACGCCAAGAAACGTACTCATCAAACTATTAAAATCTAAATGTATAGGAAAAATGTAAAAAGCAGCATGGGAAAAGCACCATTTACCATTCAAGGGAATCCACGTAAGTTAACAGCCGACCTTTCAGCAGAAATTCTGCAAGAGAGAAGGAAGTGGCAGTATACGTATTGAAAGAGATGAAAGGAAAAAAACCTACAACCAATGTTACTGTTTTCAGAAAGAATCTCATTGAGATTGGACAGAGAAACTAAAAACTTTACAGAAAAACAAACGGAAAGAGAATTCAGCACCACGCAACAGCTTTATACCAAAGGATAAAGGAACTTCTCTAGGCAGGAATCACAAAGAAAAGAAAAGACCTCCTAAAACAAACCAAAAACAATTAACAAAATGGGAAGAGGAACATCCATATTGACAATTTCCTTACATGTAAATGGATTCATTGCTCCAACCACAAGAGATAAACTGGCTGAAGGGATACAACAACAAGCCCATTATATATGCTGCCTAGAAGAGACCCATTTTAGACCTAGTGATAGATACAGACTGAAATTGAGGATATGGCAAGAGACATTCCATGCACATGGAAATCAAAGGAAACCTGGAGTTACAATTCTCATATCAGAAGAAATAGACTTTAAGATAAAGACTATTTCAAGAAACAAACAAGGACACTACACACTGATCAAGGGATCAAACCAAGGAGAGGATATATGAAATGCAAATACTTATGAACCCAACCGAGGAGCACTTCAATACATAATGTATATCCTAACAGCCATAAAGCGGAACTTGACAGTAAAACCATAAGAGTAGGGGACATTACCACCCCACAATCACCAATGGATAGATCATCCAAAATGAAACTAAATTAGGAAACATAACCTTTCAATGACACGTTGGAAAAGAGGGAATTCATTCATAAATATACAACATTCTATTGCAAAACAACAGAAAACACTCTCTCCTCAGGTACTCATGAAACACTCTCCAAGTTATATCATATGTAGGGTCACACATAAAGCCTTAGAAATCTAAGAAAATTGAAATAGCATCACGTATAATTTCCGCCTACAGTGCTATGAAACTAGATAGGAATTAAAAGAAAAAAAACTGTAAATAATACAAACACATGGAAGCTAAACAAAACGCTGTTACATAAGCAAGAATACACTGTAGAAAACTAAGATGGGATCACAAATACCTGGGAAAAATTGAAAATGTAAATAGGAACAGCAAAATCTATGGAATGAAACAAATGCAACTCTAAAAGCAGAGCTGTGCGAGCAAAGAAGCGAAAAAGTAATCTCTCCCAGCACCCGCACGAAGAGTGGATGAAATCTCCACACTCACCGTGAAGTACCCCGCATCTCTGGAACACCTGAATAGAACAATGAATCAGTCCAAAATTGAGGAGGTGGACTTTGTGAGCATAGATATATTAGTTTTTCCACGTTTTCACTTTTTGTCAATGTGTAGGTGTATGCCGCTGTGAGTCATTTTGTCTGTAGAGCTAAGCTTTAACCATTTGTGCTAGAGTTCTGTGTGACTGCTTTTCTTTTTAATTTTTAAAATTTTCTCTTAATACATAGTTTTCATTTTAATAACTTCATTTTATTTGATTTTACTTTATTTTGTTTTATTTTATCCTCATTCTTTGTTTCCTTCTCTTTTCTCTCCCACTTTTTCTGAGCTGTGAGGATGAATGTCTCTAGGTGCTCTAACCAGGAGTCAGAGCTCTGCATCTGAGGAGGGAAAACCAAGTTCAGGACACTGGTGCACAGGAGACCGGACAGCTTCACATAATATCAAATGGAGAATATTTCCCAGAGATTTCTTTCTCAACGCCAAGACCCACATTCACTCAGTGACCAGTGAGCAACAGTGCTGGACACCGTATGCCAAACAATGAGCAAGACAGAAACAGTCCCATCCGTTATCAGAGAGGATGCCTTAAATCATCATAAGGACGGAGGCACCAAAATACACACCAGCAGTTGTGGAAATGCCCACCAGAAAGACAGGATCCAGCCTCATTCAAAAGAACACAAGCATAACTCCCCTCCAAGAAGAAGCCTACACAACCCACTTAACAAACCTTAGCCGCTTGGGACAGACACCAAAAACAACAATAACTACGGGCATGACGCCTGTGAAAAGGAACCCCAAGCACAGTAAGTTAACCAAAATTAGGAGACCAAAAAACACACAGCTGACGAAGCAGCAAGGTCAAAACGCAGCAGACCTAACAAATGAAGAGGAAATAGGCAGTCTACCCGAAAAAGAATTCAGAATAATGAAAGGAAAAGCAATTCAACATCGTGGAAATAGGAGAGAGAAAATACAGGAAACGTTTCACAGGGGTCGACAAGAACTGAAGAGCAAACAAACAGTGATGAAGAACACAATAAATGAAAATAATTATTCTCTAGCATGGATCACTAGCACAATAACTGAGGCACAAGAACGGTTAAGTGGCCTGGAAGATAAAATAGTTCAAATAAATACTGCGGATCAAAATAAAGAACAAAGAATGAAAGGAACGGAGGACAGTCTCAGCGACCCTTGGGACAACATTAAATGCACCAACATTCGAATTATATGGCTCTCAGAAGAAGAAGAGAAAGAGAAAAGGTGTGAGAATATATTTGAAGAGATTATAATTGAAAACTACCCTAGTATGGGAAAAGAAAGAATTAATCAAGTCCAGGAAGCACAGAGAGTCTCATACAGGATAAATCCAAGGAGAAACACGCCAAGACACGTATTCATCAAACTATTAAAATCGAAATGTATAGGAAACATGTAAAAAGCAGCATGGGAAAAGCACCATTTACCATTCAAGGGAATCCACGTAAGTTAAGAGCCGACCTTTCAGCAGAAATTCTGCAAGAGAGAAGGAAGTGGCAGGATACGTATTTAAAGAGATGAAAGGAAAAAACCTACAACCAATGTTACTGTTTTCAGCAAGAATCTCATTGAGATTGGACAGAGAAACTAAAAAGTTTACAGAAAAACAAATGGAAAGAGAATTCAGCACCACGTAACAGCTTTATACGAAAGGATAAAGGAACTTCTCTAGGCAGGAATCACAAAGAAAAGAAAAGACCTCCTAGAACAAACCAAAAACAATTAACAAAACGGGAAGAGGAACATCCATATTGACAATTTCCTTACATGTAAATGGATTCATTGCTCCAACCACAACAGATAAACTGGCTGAAGGGATACAACAACAAGCCCATTATATATGCTGCCTAGAAGAGACCCATTTTAGACCTAGGGATAGATACAGACTGAAACTGAGGATATGGCAAGAGACATTCCATGCACATGGAAATCAAAGGAAACCTGGTGTTACAATTCTCATATCAGAAGAAATAGACTTTAAGATAAAGTCTATTTCAAGAAACAAACAAGGACACTACACACTGATCAAGGGATCAAACCAAGGAGAGGATATAAGAAATGCAAATACTTATGAACCCAACCGAGGAGCACTTCAATACATAAGGTATATCCTAACAGCCATAAAGCGGAACTTGACAGTAAAACCATAAGAGTAGGGGACATTACCACCCCACAATCACCAATGGATAGATCATCCAAAATGAAACTAAATTAGGAAACCTAAGCTTTCAATGACACGTTGGACAAGAGGGAATTCATTCATAAATATACAACATTCTATTGCAAAACAACAGAAAACACTCTCTCCTCAGGTACTCATGAAACACTCTCCAAGATATATCATATGTAGGGTCACACATAAAGCCTTAGAAATCTAAGAAAATTGAAATAGCATCAGGTATAATTTCCGCCTACAGTGCTATGAAACTAGATAGGAATTAAAAGAAAAAAAACTGTAAATAATACAAACACATGGAAGCTAAACAAAACGCTGTTACATAACCAAGAATACACTGTAGAAAACTAAGATGGGATCACAAATACCTGGGAAAAATTGAAAATGTAAATAGGAACACCCAAATCTATGGAATGAAACAAATGCAACTCTAGAAGAAGAACTGTGCGAGCAAAGAAGCGAAAAAGTAATCTCCTCCAGCACCCGCACGAAGAGTGGATGAAATCTCCACATTCAACGTGAAGTACCCCGCATCTCTGGAACACCTGAATAGAACAATGAATCAGTCCAAAATTGAGGAGGTGGACTTTGTGAGCATAGATATATAAGTTTTTCCACGTTTTCACTTTTTGTCAATGTGTAGGTGTATGCCGCTGTGAGTCATTTTGTCTGTAGAGCTAAGCTTTAACCATTTGTGCTAGAGTTCTGTGTGACTGCTTTTCTTTTTAATTTTTAAAATTTTCTCTTAATACATAGTTTTCATTTTAATAACTTCATTTTATTTGATTTTACTTTATTTTGTTTTATTTTATCCTCATTCTTTGTTTCCTTCTCTTTTCTCTCCCACTTTTTCTGAGCTGTGAGGATGAATGTCTCTAGGTGCTCTAACCAGGAGTCAGAGCTCTGCATCTGAGGAGGGAAAACCAAGTTCAGGACACTGGTGCACAGGAGACCTGACAGCTTCACATAATATCAAATGGAGAAAATTTCCCAGAGATTTCTTTCTCAACGCCAAGACCCACATTCACTCAGTGACCAGTGAGCAACAGTGCTGGACACCGTATGCCAAACAATGTGCAAGACAGAAACAGTCCCATCCGTTATCAGAGAGGATGCCTTAAATCATCATAAGGACGGAGGCACCAAAATACACACCAGCAGTTGTGGAAATGCCCACCAGAAAGACAGGATCCAGCCTCATTCAAAAGAACACAAGCATAACTCCCCTCCAAGAAGAAGCCTACACAACCCACTTAACAAACCTTAGCCGCTTGGGACAGACACCAAAAACAACAATAACTACGGGCATGACGCCTGTGAAAAGGAACCCCAAGCACAGTAAGTTAACCAAAATTAGGAGACCAAAAAACACACAGCTGACGAAGCAGCAAGGTCAAAACGCAGCAGACCTAACAAATGAAGAGGAAATAGGCAGTCTACCCGAAAAAGAATTCAGAATAATGAAAGGAAAAGCAATTCAACATCGTGGAAATAGGAGAGAGAAAATACAGGAAACGTTTCACAGGGGTCGACAAGAACTGAAGAGCAAACAAACAGTGATGAAGAACACAATAAATGAAAATAATTATTCTCTAGCATGGATCACTAGCACAATAACTGAGGCACAAGAACGGTTAAGTGGCCTGGAAGATAAAATAGTTCAAATAAATACTGCGGATCAAAATAAAGAACAAAGAATGAAAGGAACGGAGGACAGTCTCAGCGACCCTTGGGACAACATTAAATGCACCAACATTCGAATTATATGGCTCTCAGAAGAAGAAGAGAAAGAGAAAAGGTGTGAGAATATATTTGAAGAGATTATAATTGAAAACTACCCTAGTATGGGAAAAGAAAGAGTTAATCAAGTCCAGGAAGCACAGAGAGTCTCATACAGGATAAATCCAAGGAGAAACACGCCAAGACACGTATTCATCAAACTATTAAAATCGAAATGTATAGGAAACATGTAAAAAGCAGCATGGGAAAAGCACCATTTACCATTCAAGGGAATCCACGTAAGTTAAGAGCCGACCTTTCAGCAGAAATTCTGCAAGAGAGAAGGAAGTGGCAGGATACGTATTTAAAGAGATGAAAGGAAAAAACCTACAACCAATGTTACTGTTTTCAGCAAGAATCTCATTGAGATTGGACAGAGAAACTAAAAACTTTACAGAAAAACAAATGGAAAGAGAATTCAGCACCACGTAACAGCTTTATACGAAAGGATAAAGGAACTTCTCTAGGCAGGAATCACAAAGAAAAGAAAAGACCTCCTAGAACAAACCAAAAACAATTAACAAAACGGGAAGAGGAACATCCATATTGACAATTTCCTTACATGTAAATGGATTCATTGCTCCAACCACAACAGATAAACTGGCTGAAGGGATACAACAACAAGCCCATTATATATGCTGCCTAGAAGAGACCCATTTTAGACCTAGGGATAGATACAGACTGAAACTGAGGATATGGCAAGAGACATTCC
The DNA here is from genome assembly GCF_965194825.1 of Balaenoptera physalus. Classification (NCBI taxonomy): domain Eukaryota; kingdom Metazoa; phylum Chordata; class Mammalia; order Artiodactyla; family Balaenopteridae; genus Balaenoptera; species Balaenoptera physalus. Next base: position 51,984 of record NW_028125076.1, read on the forward strand.
ATGCACATGGAAATCAAAGGAAACCTGGTGTTACAATTCTCATATCAGAAGAAATAGACTTTAAGATAAAGTCTATTTCAAGAAACAAACAAGGACACTACACACTGATCAAGGGATCAAACCAAGGAGAGGATATAAGAAATGCAAATACTTATGAACCCAACCGAGGAGCACTTCAATACATAAGGTATATCCTAACAGCCATAAAGCGGAACTTGACAGTAAAACCATAAGAGTAGGGGACATTACCACCCCACAATCACCAATGGATAGATCATCCAAAATGAAACTAAATTAGGAAACATAAGCTTTCAATGACACGTTGGACAAGAGGGAATTCATTCATAAATATACAACATTCTATTGCAAAACAACAGAAAACACTCTCTCCACAGGTACTCATGAAACACTCTCCAAGATATATCATATGTAGGGTCACACATAAAGCCTTAGAAATCTAAGAAAATTGAAATAGCATCAGGTATAATTTCCGCCTACAGTGCTATGAAACTAGATAGGAATTAAAAGAAAAAAAACTGTAAATAATACAAAAACATGGAAGCTAAACAAAACGCTGTTACATAACCAAGAATACACTGTAGAAAACTAAGATGGTATCACAAATACCTGGGAAAAATTGAAAATGTAAATAGGAACACCCAAATCTATGGAATGAAACAAATGCAACTCTAAAAGCAGAGCTGTGCGAGCAAAGAAGCGAAAAAGTAATCTCTCCCAGCACCCGCACGAAGAGTGGATGAAATCTCCACATTCAACGTGAAGTACCCCGCATCTCTGGAACACCTGAATAGAACAATGAATCAGTCCAAAATTGAGGAGGTGGACTTAGTGAGCATAGATATATTAGTTTTTCCACTTTTTCACTTTTTGTGAACGTGTAGGTGTATGCCGCTGTGAGTCATTTTGTCTGTAGAGCTAAGCTTTAACCATTTGTGCTAGAGTTCTGTGTGACTGCTTTTCTTTTTAATTTTTAAAATTTTCCCTTAATACATAGTTTTCATTTTAATCACTTCATTTTATTTGATTTTACTTTATTTTGTTTTATTTTATCCTCATTCTTTGTTTCCTTCTCTTTTCTCTCCCACTTTTTCTGAGCTGTGAGGATGAATGTCTCTAGGTGCTCTAACCAGGAGTCAGAGCTCTGCATCTGTGGAGGGAAACCCAAGTTCAGGACACTGGTGCACAGGAGACCTGACAGCTTCACATAATATCAAATGGAGAAAATCTCCCAGAGATTTCTTTCTCATCGCCAAGACCCACATTCACTCAGTGACCAGTAAGCAACAGTGCTGGAGACCGTATGCCAAACAATGAACAAGACAGAAACAGTCCCATCCGTTATCAGAGAGGATGCCTTAAATCATCATAAGGACGGAGGCACCAAAATACACACCAGCAGTTGTGGAAATGCCACCAGAAAGACAGGATCCAGCCTCATTCAAAAGAACACAAGCATAACTCCCCTCCACGAAGAAGCCTACACAACCCACTTAACAAACCTTAGCCGCATGGGACTGACACCAAAAACAACAATAACTACTGGCATGACGCCTGTGAAAAGGAACTCAAGCACAGTAAGTTAACCAAAATTAGGAGACCAAAAAACACACAGCTGACGAAGCAGCAAGGTCAAAATGCACCAGACCTAACAAATGAAGAGGAAATAGGCAGTCTACCCGAAAAAGAATTCAGAATAATGATAGGAAAAACGATTCAACATCGTGGAAATAGGAGAGAGAAAATACAGGAAACGTTTCACAGGGGTCGACAAGAACTGAAGAGCAAACAAACAGTGATGAAGAACACAATAAATGAAAATAATTATTCTCTAGCATGGATCACTAGCACAATAACTGAGGCACAAGAACGGTTAAGTGGCCTGGAAGATAAAATAGTTCAAATAAATACTGCGGATCAAAATAAAGAACAAAGAATGAAAGGAACGGAGGACAGTCTCAGCGACCCTTGGGACAACATTAAATGCACCAACATTCGAATTATATGGCTCTCAGAAGAAGAAGAGAAAGAGAAAAGGCGTGAGAATATATTTGAAGAGATTATAGTTGAAAACTACCCTAGTATGGGAAAGGAAAGAGTTAATCAAGTCCAGGAAACACAGAGAGTCTCATACAGGATAAATCCAAGGAGAAACACGCCAAGACACGTATTCATCAAACTATTAAAATCTAAATGTATAGGAAACATGTAAAAAGCAGCATGGGAAAAGCACCATTTACCATTCAAGGGAATCCACGTAAGTTAAGAGCCGACCTTTCAGCAGAAATTCTGCAAGAGAGAAGGAAGTGGCAGTATACGTATTTAAAGAGATGAAAGGAAAAAACCTACAACCAATGTTACTGATTTCAGCAAGAATCTCATTGAGATTGGACAGAGAAACTAAAAACTTTACAGAAAAACAAACGGAAAGAGAATTCAGCACCACGTAACAGCTTTATACGAAAGGATAAAGGAACTTCTCTAGGCAGGAATCACAAAGAAAAGAAAAGACCTCCTAGAACAAACCAAAAACAATTAACAAAACGGGAAGAGGAACATCCATATTGACAATTTCCTTACATGTAAATGGATTCATTGCTCCAACCACAACAGATAAACTGGCTGAAGGGATACAACAACAAGCCCATTATATATGCTGCCTAGAAGATACCCATTTTAGACCTAGGGATAGATACAGACTGAAACTGAGGATATGGCAAGAGACATTCCATGCACATGGAAATCAAAGGAAACCTGGTGTTACAATTCTCATATCAGAAGAAATAGACTTTAAGATAAAGTCTATTTCAAGAAACAAACAAGGACACTACACACTGATCAAGGGATCAAACCAAGGAGAGGATATAAGAAATGCAAATACTTATGAACCCAACCGAGGAACACTTCAATACATAAGGTATATCCTAACAGCCATAAAGCGGAACTTGACAGTAAAACCATAAGAGTAGGGGACATTACCACCCCACAATCACCAATGGATAGATCATCCAAAATGAAACTAAATTAGGAAACATAAGCTTTCAATGACACGTTGGACAAGAGGGAATTCATTCATAAATATACAACATTCTATTGCAAAACAACAGAAAACACTCTCTCCTCAGGTACTCATGAAACACTCTCCAAGATATATCATATGTAGGGTCACACATAAAGCCTTAGAAATCTAAGAAAATTGAAATAGCATCAGGTATAATTTCCGCCTACAGTGCTATGAAACTAGATAGGAATTAAAAGAAAAAAAACTGTAAATAATACAAACACATGGAAGCTAAACAAAACGCTGTTACATAACCAAGAATACACTGTAGAAAACTCAGATGGGATCACAAATACCTGGGAAAAATTGAAAATGTAAATAGGAACACCGAAATCTATGGAATGAAACAAATGCAACTCTAGAAGAAGAACTGTGCGAGCAAAGAAGCGAAAAAGTAATCTCCTCCAGCACCCGCACGAAGAGTGGATGAAATCTCCACATTCAACGTGAAGTACCCCGCATCTCTGGAACACCTGAATAGAACAATGAATCAGTCCAAAATTGAGGAGGTGGACTTTGTGAGCATAGATATATTAGTTTTTCCACGTTTTCACTTTTTGTCAATGTGTAGGTGTATGCCGCTGTGTGTCATTTTGTCTGTAGAGCTAAGCTTTAACCATTTGTGCTAGAGTTCTGTGTGACTGCTTTTCTTTTTAATTTTTAAAATTTTCTCTTAATACATAGTTTTCATTTTAATAACTTCATTTTATTTGATTTTACTTTATTTTGTTTTATTTTATCCTCATTCTTTGTTTCCTTCTCTTTTCTCTCCCACTTTTTCTGAGCTGTGAGGATGAATGTCTCTAGGTGCTCTAACCAGGAGTCAGAGCTCTGCATCTGAGGAGGGAAAACCAAGTTCAGGACACTGGTGCACAGGAGACCTTACAGCTTCACATAATATCAAATGGAGAAAATTTCCCAGAGATTTCTTTCTCAACGCCAAGACCCACATTCACTCAGTGACCAGTGAGCAACAGTGCTGGACACCGTATGCCAAACAATGAGCAAGACAGAAACAGTCCCATCCGTTATCAGAGAGGATGCCTTAAATCATCATAAGGACGGAGGCACCAAAATACACACCAGCAGTTGTGGAAATGCCCACCAGAAAGACAGGATCCAGCCTCATTCAAAAGAACACAAGCATAACTCCCCTCCAAGAAGAAGCCTACACAACCCACTTAACAAACCTTAGCCGCTTGGGACGGACACCAAAAACAACAATAACTACGGGCATGACGCCTGTGAAAAGGAACTCAAGCACAGTAAGTTAACCAAAATTAGGAGACCAAAAAACACACAGCTGACGAAGCAGCAAGGTCAAAATGCACCAGACCTAACAAATGAAGAGGAAATAGGCAGTCTACCCGAAAAAGAATTCAGAATAATGATAGGAAAAACGATTCAACATCATGGAAATAGGAGAGAGAAAATACAGGAAACGTTTCACAGGGGTCGACAAGAACTGAAGAGCAAACAAACAGTGATGAAGAACACAATAAATGAAAATAATTATTCTCTAGCATGGATCACTAGCACAATAACTGAGGCACAAGAACGGTTAAGTGGCCTGGAAGATAAAATAGTTCAAATAAATACTGCGGATCAAAATAAAGAACAAAGAATGAAAGGAACGGAGGACAGTCTCAGCGACCCTTGGGACAACATTAAATGCACCAACATTCGAATTATATGGCTCTCAGAAGAAGAAGAGAAAGAGAAAAGGCGTGAGAATATATTTGAAGAGATTATAGTTGAAAACTACCCTAGTATGGGAAAGGAAAGAGTTAATCAAGTCCAGGAAGCACAGAGAGTCTCATACAGGATAAATCCAAGGGGAAACACGCCAAGACACGTATTCATCAAACTATTAAAATCGAAATGTACAGGAAAAATGTAAAAAGCAGCATGGGAAGAGCACCATTTACCATTCAAGGGAATCCACGTAAGTTAAGAGCCGACCTTTCAGCAGAAATTCTGCAAGAGAGAAGGAAGTGGCAGTATACGTATTTAAAGAGATGAAAGGAAAAAACCTACAACCAATGTTACTGATTTCAGCAAGAATCTCATTGAGATTGGACAGAGAAACTAAAAACTTTACAGAAAAACAAACGGAAAGAGATTTCAGCACCACGTAACAGCTTTATACGAAAGGATAAAGGAACTTCTCTAGGCAGGAATCACAAAGAAAAGAAAAGACCTCCTAGAACAAACCAAACACAATTAACAAAACGGGAAGAGGAACATCCATATTGACAATTTCCTTACATGTAAATGGATTCATTGCTCCAACCACAACAGATAAACTGGCTGAAGGGATACAACAACAAGCCCATTATATATGCTGCCTAGAAGAGACCCATTTTAGACCTAGGGATAGATACAGACTGAAACTGAGGATATGGCAAGAGACATTCCATGCACATGGAAATCAAAGGAAACCTGGTGTTACAATTCTCATATCAGAAGAAATAGACTTTAAGATAAAGTCTATTTCAAGAAACAAACAAGGACACTACACACTGATCAAGGGATCAAACCAAGGAGAGGATATAAGAAATGCAAATACTTATGAACCCAACCGAGGAGCCCTTCAATACATAAGGTATATCCTAACAGCCATAAAGCGGAACTTGACAGTAAAACCATAAGAGTAGGGGACATTACCACCCCACAATCACCAATGGATAGATCATCCAAAATGAAACTAAATTAGGAAACATAAGCTTTCAATGACACGTTGGACAAGAGGGAATTCATTCATAAATATACAACATTCTATTGCAAAACAACAGAAAACACTCTCTCCTCAGGTACTCATGAAACACTCTCCAAGATATATCATATGTAGGGTCACACATAAAGCCTTAGAAATCTAAGAAAATTGAAATAGCATCAGGTATAATTTCCGCCTACAGTGCTATGAAACTAGATAGGAATTAAAAGAAAAAAAACTGTAAATAATACAAACACATGGAAGCTAAACAAAACGCTGTTACATAACCAAGAATACACTGTAGAAAACTAAGATGGGATCACAAATACCTGGGAAAAATTGAAAATGTAAATAGGAACACCGAAATCTATGGAATGAAACAAATGCAACTCTAGAAGAAGAACTGTGCGAGCAAAGAAGCGAAAAAGTAATCTCCTCCAGCACCCGCACGAAGAGTGGATGAAATCTCCACATTCAAAGTGAAGTACCCCGCATCTCTGGAACACCTGAATAGAACAATGAATCAGTCCAAAATTGAGGAGGTGGACTTTGTGAGCATAGATATATTAGTTTTTCCACGTTTTCACTTTTTGTCAATGTGTAGGTGTATGCCGCTGTGAGTCATTTTGTCTGTAGAGCTAAGCTTTAACCATTTGTGCTAGAGTTCTGTGTGACTGCTTTTCTTTTTAATTTTTAAAATTTTCTCTTAATACATAGTTTTCATTTTAATAACTTCATTTTATTTGATTTTACTTTATTTTGTTTTATTTTATCCTCATTCTTTGTTTCCTTCTCTTTTCTCTCCCACTTTTTCTGAGCTGTGAGGATGAATGTCTCTAGGTGCTCTAACCAGGAGTCAGAGCTGTGCATCTGAGGAGGGAAAACCAAGTTCAGGACACTGGTGCACAGGAGACCTGACAGCTTCACATAATATCAAATGGAGAAAATCTCCCAGAGATTTCTTTCTCAACGCCAAGACCCACATTCACTCAGTGACCAGTAAGCAACAGTGCTGGACACCGTATGCCAAACAATGAGCAAGACAGAAACAGTCCCATCCGTTATCAGAGAGGATGCCTTAAATCATCATAAGGACGGAGGCACCAAAATACACACCAGCAGTTGTGGAAATGCCCACCAGAAAGACAGGATCCAGCCTCATTCAAAAGAACACAAGCCTAACTCCCCTCCACCAAGAAGCCTACACAACCCACTTAACAAACCTTAGCCGCTTGGGACGGACACCAAAAACAACAATAACTACGGGCATGACGCCTGTGAAAAGGAACTCAAGCACAGTAAGTTAACCAAAATTAGGAGACCAAAAAACACACAGCTGACGAAGCAGCAAGGTCAAAATGCACCAGACCTAACAAATGAAGAGGAAATAGGCAGTCTACCCGAAAAAGAATTCAGAATAATGATAGGAAAAACGATTCAACATCGTGGAAATAGGAGAGAGAAAATACAGGAAACGTTTCACAGGGGTCGACAAGAACTGAAGAGCAAACAAACAGTGATGAAGAACACAATAAATGAAAATAATTATTCTCTAGCATGGATCACTAGCACAATAACTGAGGCACAAGAACGGTTAAGTGGCCTGGAAGATAAAATAGTTCAAATAAATACTGCGGATCAAAATAAAGAACAAAGAATGAAAGGAACGGAGGACAGTCTCAGCGACCCTTGGGACAACATTAAATGCACCAACATTCGAATTATATGGCTCTCAGAAGAAGAAGAGAAAGAGAAAAGGCGTGAGAATATATTTGAAGAGATTATAGTTGAAAACTACCCTAGTATGGGAAAGGAAAGAGTTAATCAAGTCCAGGAAACACAGAGAGTCTCATACAGGATAAATCCAAGGAGAAACACGCCAAGACACGTATTCATCAAACTATTAAAATCTAAATGTATAGGAAACATGTAAAAAGCAGCATGGGAAAAGCACCATTTACCATTCAAGGGAATCCACGTAAGTTAAGAGCCGACCTTTCAGCAGAAATTCTGCAAGAGAGAAGGAAGTGGCAGTATACGTATTTAAAGAGATGAAAGGAAAAAACCTACAACCAATGTTACTGATTTCAGCAAGAATCTCATTGAGATTGGACAGAGAAACTAAAAACTTTACAGAAAAACAAACGGAAAGAGAATTCAGCACCACGTAACAGCTTTATACGAAAGGATAAAGGAACTTCTCTAGGCAGGAATCACAAAGAAAAGAAAAGACCTCCTAGAACAAACCAAAAACAATTAACAAAACGGGAAGAGGAACATCCATATTGACAATTTCCTTACATGTAAATGGATTCATTGCTCCAACCACAACAGATAAACTGGCTGAAGGGATACAACAACAAGCCCATTATATATGCTGCCTAGAAGATACCCATTTTAGACCTAGGGATAGATACAGACTGAAACTGAGGATATGGCAAGAGACATTCCATGCACATGGAAATCAAAGGAAACCTGGTGTTACAATTCTCATATCAGAAGAAATAGACTTTAAGATAAAGTCTATTTCAAGAAACAAACAAGGACACTACACACTGATCAAGGGATCAAACCAAGGAGAGGATATAAGAAATGCAAATACTTATGAACCCAACCGAGGAACACTTCAATACATAAGGTATATCCTAACAGCCATAAAGCGGAACTTGACAGTAAAACCATAAGAGTAGGGGACATTACCACCCCACAATCACCAATGGATAGATCATCCAAAATGAAACTAAATTAGGAAACATAAGCTTTCAATGACACGTTGGACAAGAGGGAATTCATTCATAAATATACAACATTCTATTGCAAAACAACAGAAAACACTCTCTCCTCAGGTACTCATGAAACACTCTCCAAGATATATCATATGTAGGGTCACACATAAAGCCTTAGAAATCTAAGAAAATTGAAATAGCATCAGGTATAATTTCCGCCTACAGTGCTATGAAACTAGATAGGAATTAAAAGAAAAAAAACTGTAAATAATACAAACACATGGAAGCTAAACAAAACGCTGTTACATAACCAAGAATACACTGTAGAAAACTCAGATGGGATCACAAATACCTGGGAAAAATTGAAAATGTAAATAGGAACACCGAAATCTATGGAATGAAACAAATGCAACTCTAGAAGAAGAACTGTGCGAGCAAAGAAGCGAAAAAGTAATCTCCTCCAGCACCCGCACGAAGAGTGGATGAAATCTCCACATTCAACGTGAAGTACCCCGCATCTCTGGAACACCTGAATAGAACAATGAATCAGTCCAAAATTGAGGAGGTGGACTTTGTGAGCATAGATATATTAGTTTTTCCACGTTTTCACTTTTTGTCAATGTGTAGGTGTATGCCGCTGTGTGTCATTTTGTCTGTAGAGCTAAGCTTTAACCATTTGTGCTAGAGTTCTGTGTGACTGCTTTTCTTTTTAATTTTTAAAATTTTCTCTTAATACATAGTTTTCATTTTAATAACTTCATTTTATTTGATTTTACTTTATTTTGTTTTATTTTATCCTCATTCTTTGTTTCCTTCTCTTTTCTCTCCCACTTTTTCTGAGCTGTGAGGATGAATGTCTCTAGGTGCTCTAACCAGGAGTCAGAGCTCTGCATCTGAGGAGGGAAAACCAAGTTCAGGACACTGGTGCACAGGAGACCTTACAGCTTCACATAATATCAAATGGAGAAAATTTCCCAGAGATTTCTTTCTCAACGCCAAGACCCACATTCACTCAGTGACCAGTGAGCAACAGTGCTGGACACCGTATGCCAAACAATGAGCAAGACAGAAACAGTCCCATCCGTTATCAGAGAGGATGCCTTAAATCATCATAAGGACGGAGGCACCAAAATACACACCAGCAGTTGTGGAAATGCCCACCAGAAAGACAGGATCCAGCCTCATTCAAAAGAACACAAGCATAACTCCCCTCCAAGAAGAAGCCTACACAACCCACTTAACAAACCTTAGCCGCTTGGGACGGACACCAAAAACAACAATAACTACGGGCATGACGCCTGTGAAAAGGAACTCAAGCACAGTAAGTTAACCAAAATTAGGAGACCAAAAAACACACAGCTGACGAAGCAGCAAGGTCAAAATGCACCAGACCTAACAAATGAAGAGGAAATAGGCAGTCTACCCGAAAAAGAATTCAGAATAATGATAGGAAAAACGATTCAACATCATGGAAATAGGAGAGAGAAAATACAGGAAACGTTTCACAGGGGTCGACAAGAACTGAAGAGCAAACAAACAGTGATGAAGAACACAATAAATGAAAATAATTATTCTCTAGCATGGATCACTAGCACAATAACTGAGGCACAAGAACGGTTAAGTGGCCTGGAAGATAAAATAGTTCAAATAAATACTGCGGATCAAAATAAAGAACAAAGAATGAAAGGAACGGAGGACAGTCTCAGCGACCCTTGGGACAACATTAAATGCACCAACATTCGAATTATATGGCTCTCAGAAGAAGAAGAGAAAGAGAAAAGGCGTGAGAATATATTTGAAGAGATTATAGTTGAAAACTACCCTAGTATGGGAAAGGAAAGAGTTAATCAAGTCCAGGAAGCACAGAGAGTCTCATACAGGATAAATCCAAGGGGAAACACGCCAAGACACGTATTCATCAAACTATTAAAATCGAAATGTACAGGAAAAATGTAAAAAGCAGCATGGGAAGAGCACCATTTACCATTCAAGGGAATCCACGTAAGTTAAGAGCCGACCTTTCAGCAGAAATTCTGCAAGAGAGAAGGAAGTGGCAGTATACGTATTTAAAGAGATGAAAGGAAAAAACCTACAACCAATGTTACTGATTTCAGCAAGAATCTCATTGAGATTGGACAGAGAAACTAAAAACTTTACAGAAAAACAAACGGAAAGAGATTTCAGCACCACGTAACAGCTTTATACGAAAGGATAAAGGAACTTCTCTAGGCAGGAATCACAAAGAAAAGAAAAGACCTCCTAGAACAAACCAAACACAATTAACAAAACGGGAAGAGGAACATCCATATTGACAATTTCCTTACATGTAAATGGATTCATTGCTCCAACCACAACAGATAAACTGGCTGAAGGGATACAACAACAAGCCCATTATATATGCTGCCTAGAAGAGACCCATTTTAGACCTAGGGATAGATACAGACTGAAACTGAGGATATGGCAAGAGACATTCCATGCACATGGAAATCAAAGGAAACCTGGTGTTACAATTCTCATATCAGAAGAAATAGACTTTAAGATAAAGTCTATTTCAAGAAACAAACAAGGACACTACACACTGATCAAGGGATCAAACCAAGGAGAGGATATAAGAAATGCAAATACTTATGAACCCAACCGAGGAGCCCTTCAATACATAAGGTATATCCTAACAGCCATAAAGCGGAACTTGACAGTAAAACCATAAGAGTAGGGGACATTACCACCCCACAATCACCAATGGATAGATCATCCAAAATGAAACTAAATTAGGAAACATAAGCTTTCAATGACACGTTGGACAAGAGGGAATTCATTCATAAATATACAACATTCTATTGCAAAACAACAGAAAACACTCTCTCCTCAGGTACTCATGAAACACTCTCCAAGATATATCATATGTAGGGTCACACATAAAGCCTTAGAAATCTAAGAAAATTGAAATAGCATCAGGTATAATTTCCGCCTACAGTGCTATGAAACTAGATAGGAATTAAAAGAAAAAAAACTGTAAATAATACAAACACATGGAAGCTAAACAAAACGCTGTTACATAACCAAGAATACACTGTAGAAAACTAAGATGGGATCACAAATACCTGGGAAAAATTGAAAATGTAAATAGGAACACCGAAATCTATGGAATGAAACAAATGCAACTCTAGAAGAAGAACTGTGCGAGCAAAGAAGCGAAAAAGTAATCTCCTCCAGCACCCGCACGAAGAGTGGATGAAATCTCCACATTCAAAGTGAAGTACCCCGCATCTCTGGAACACCTGAATAGAACAATGAATCAGTCCAAAATTGAGGAGGTGGACTTTGTGAGCATAGATATATTAGTTTTTCCACGTTTTCCCTTTTTGTCAATGTGTAGGTGTATGCCGCTGTGAGTCATTTTGTCTGTAGAGCTAAGCTTTAACCATTTGTGCTAGAGTTCTGTGTGACTGCTTTTCTTTTTAATTTTTAAAATTTTCTCTTAATACATAGTTTTCATTTTAATAACTTCATTTTATTTGATTTTACTTTATTTTGTTTTATTTTATCCTCATTCTTTGTTTCCTTCTCTTTTCTCTCCCACTTTTTCTGAGCTGTGAGGATGAATGTCTCTAGGTGCTCTAACCAGGAGTCAGAGCTGTGCATCTGAGGAGGGAAAACCAAGTTCAGGACACTGGTGCACAGGAGACCTGACAGCTTCACATAATATCAAATGGAGAAAATCTCCCAGAGATTTCTTTCTCAACGCCAAGACCCACATTCACTCAGTGACCAGTAAGCAACAGTGCTGGACACCGTATGCCAAACAATGAGCAAGACAGAAACAGTCCCATCCGTTATCAGAGAGGATGCCTTAAATCATCATAAGGACGGAGGCACCAAAATACACACCAGCAGTTGTGGAAATGCCCACCAGAAAGACAGGATCCAGCCTCATTCAAAAGAACACAAGCCTAACTCCCCTCCACCAAGAAGCCTACACAACCCACTTAACAAACCTTAGCCGCTTGGGACGGACACCAAAAACAACAATAACTACGGGCATGACGCCTGTGAAAAGGAACTCAAGCACAGTAAGTTAACCAAAATTAGGAGACCAAAAAACACACAGCTGACGAAGCAGCAAGGTCAAAATGCACCAGACCTAACAAATGAAGAGGAAATAGGCAGTCTACCCGAAAAAGAATTCAGAATAATGATAGGAAAAACGATTCAACATCATGGAAATAGGAGAGAGAAAATACAGGAAACGTTTCACAGGGGTCGACAAGAACTGAAGAGCAAACAAACAGTGATGAAGAACACAATAAATGAAAATAATTATTCTCTAGCATGGATCACTAGCACAATAACTGAGGCACAAGAACGGTTAAGTGGCCTGGAAGATAAAATAGTTCAAATAAATACTGCGGATCAAAATAAAGAACAAAGAATGAAAGGAACGGAGGACAGTCTCAGCGACCCTTGGGACAACATTAAATGCACCAACATTCGAATTATATGGCTCTCAGAAGAAGAAGAGAAAGAGAAAAGGCGTGAGAATATATTTGAAGAGATTATAGTTGAAAACTACCCTAGTATGGGAAAGGAAAGAGTTAATCAAGTCCAGGAAGCACAGAGAGTCTCATACAGAATAAATCCAAGGGGAAACACGCCAAGACACGTATTCATCAAACTATTAAAATCGAAATGTACAGGAAAAATGTAAAAAGCAGCATGGGAAGAGCACCATTTACCATTCAAGGGAATCCACGTAAGTTAAGAGCCGACCTTTCAGCAGAAATTCTGCAAGAGAGAAGGAAGTGGCAGTATACGTATTTAAAGAGATGAAAGGAAAAAACCTACAACCAATGTTACTGATTTCAGCAAGAATCTCATTGAGATTGGACAGAGAAACTAAAAACTTTACAGAAAAACAAACGGAAAGAGATTTCAGCACCACGTAACAGCTTTATACGAAAGGATAAAGGAACTTCTCTAGGCAGGAATCACAAAGAAAAGAAAAGACCTCCTAGAACAAACCAAACACAATTAACAAAACGGGAAGAGGAACATCCATATTGACAATTTCCTTACATGTAAATGGATTCATTGCTCCAACCACAACAGATAAACTGGCTGAAGGGATACAACAACAAGCCCATTATATATGCTGCCTAGAAGAGACCCATTTTAGACCTAGGGATAGATACAGACTGAAACTGAGGATATGGCAAGAGACATTCCATGCACATGGAAATCAAAGGAAACCTGGTGTTACAATTCTCATATCAGAAGAAATAGACTTTAAGATAAAGTCTATTTCAAGAAACAAACAAGGACACTACACACTGATCAAGGGATCAAACCAAGGAGAGGATATAAGAAATGCAAATACTTATGAACCCAACCGAGGAGCCCTTCAATACATAAGGTATATCCTAACAGCCATAAAGCGGAACTTGACAGTAAAACCATAAGAGTAGGGGACATTACCACCCCACAATCACCAATGGATAGATCATCCAAAATGAAACTAAATTAGGAAACATAAGCTTTCAATGACACGTTGGACAAGAGGGAATTCATTCATAAATATACAACATTCTATTGCAAAACAACAGAAAACACTCTCTCCTCAGGTACTCATGAAACACTCTCCAAGATATATCATATGTAGGGTCACACATAAAGCCTTAGAAATCTAAGAAAATTGAAATAGCATCAGGTATAATTTCCGCCTACAGTGCTATGAAACTAGATAGGAATTAAAAGAAAAAAAACTGTAAATAATACAAACACATGGAAGCTAAACAAAACGCTGTTACATAACCAAGAATACACTGTAGAAAACTAAGATGGGATCACAAATACCTGGGAAAAATTGAAAATGTAAATAGGAACACCGAAATCTATGGAATGAAACAAATGCAACTCTAGAAGAAGAACTGTGCGAGCAAAGAAGCGAAAAAGTAATCTCCTCCAGCACCCGCACGAAGAGTGGATGAAATCTCCACATTCAAAGTGAAGTACCCCGCATCTCTGGAACACCTGAATAGAACAATGAATCAGTCCAAAATTGAGGAGGTGGACTTTGTGAGCATAGATATATTAGTTTTTCCACGTTTTCACTTTTTGTCAATGTGTAGGTGTATGCCGCTGTGAGTCATTTTGTCTGTAGAGCTAAGCTTTAACCATTTGTGCTAGAGTTCTGTGTGACTGCTTTTCTTTTTAATTTTTAAAATTTTCTCTTAATACATAGTTTTCATTTTAATAACTTCATTTTATTTGATTTTACTTTATTTTGTTTTATTTTATCCTCATTCTTTGTTTCCTTCTCTTTTCTCTCCCACTTTTTCTGAGCTGTGAGGATGAATGTCTCTAGGTGCTCTAACCAGGAGTCAGAGCTGTGCATCTGAGGAGGGAAAACCAAGTTCAGGACACTGGTGCACAGGAGACCTGACAGCTTCACATAATATCAAATGGAGAAAATCTCCCAGAGATTTCTTTCTCAACGCCAAGACCCACATTCACTCAGTGACCAGTAAGCAACAGTGCTGGACACCGTATGCCAAACAATGAGCAAGACAGAAACAGTCCCATCCGTTATCAGAGAGGATGCCTTAAATCATCATAAGGACGGAGGCACCAAAATACACACCAGCAGTTGTGGAAATGCCCACCAGAAAGACAGGATCCAGCCTCATTCAAAAGAACACAAGCCTAACTCCCCTCCACCAAGAAGCCTACACAACCCACTTAACAAACCTTAGCCGCTTGGGACGGACACCAAAAACAACAATAACTACGGGCATGACGCCTGTGAAAAGGAACTCAAGCACAGTAAGTTAACCAAAATTAGGAGACCAAAAAACACACAGCTGACGAAGCAGCAAGGTCAAAATGCACCAGACCTAACAAATGAAGAGGAAATAGGCAGTCTACCCGAAAAAGAATTCAGAATAATGATAGGAAAAACGATTCAACATCATGGAAATAGGAGAGAGAAAATACAGGAAACGTTTCACAGGGGTCGACAAGAACTGAAGAGCAAACAAACAGTGATGAAGAACACAATAAATGAAAATAATTATTCTCTAGCATGGATCACTAGCACAATAACTGAGGCACAAGAACGGTTAAGTGGCCTGGAAGATAAAATAGTTCAAATAAATACTGCGGATCAAAATAAAGAACAAAGAATGAAAGGAACGGAGGACAGTCTCAGCGACCCTTGGGACAACATTAAATGCACCAACATTCGAATTATATGGCTCTCAGAAGAAGAAGAGAAAGAGAAAAGGCGTGAGAATATATTTGAAGAGATTATAGTTGAAAACTACCCTAGTATGGGAAAGGAAAGAGTTAATCAAGTCCAGGAAGCACAGAGAGTCTCATACAGGATAAATCCAAGGGGAAACACGCCAAGACACGTATTCATCAAACTATTAAAATCGAAATGTACAGGAAAAATGTAAAAAGCAGCATGGGAAGAGCACCATTTACCATTCAAGGGAATCCACGTAAGTTAAGAGCCGACCTTTCAGCAGAAATTCTGCAAGAGAGAAGGAAGTGGCAGTATACGTATTTAAAGAGATGAAAGGAAAAAACCTACAACCAATGTTACTGATTTCAGCAAGAATCTCATTGAGATTGGACAGAGAAACTAAAAACTTTACAGAAAAACAAACGGAAAGAGATTTCAGCACCACGTAACAGCTTTATACGAAAGGATAAAGGAACTTCTCTAGGCAGGAATCACAAAGAAAAGAAAAGACCTCCTAGAACAAACCAAACACAATTAACAAAACGGGAAGAGGAACATCCATATTGACAATTTCCTTACATGTAAATGGATTCATTGCTCCAACCACAACAGATAAACTGGCTGAAGGGATACAACAACAAGCCCATTATATATGCTGCCTAGAAGAGACCCATTTTAGACCTAGGGATAGATACAGACTGAAACTGAGGATATGGCAAGAGACATTCCATGCACATGGAAATCAAAGGAAACCTGGTGTTACAATTCTCATATCAGAAGAAATAGACTTTAAGATAAAGTCTATTTCAAGAAACAAACAAGGACACTACACACTGATCAAGGGATCAAACCAAGGAGAGGATATAAGAAATGCAAATACTTATGAACCCAACCGAGGAGCCCTTCAATACATAAGGTATATCCTAACAGCCATAAAGCGGAACTTGACAGTAAAACCATAAGAGTAGGGGACATTACCACCCCACAATCACCAATGGATAGATCATCCAAAATGAAACTAAATTAGGAAACATAAGCTTTCAATGACACGTTGGACAAGAGGGAATTCATTCATAAATATACAACATTCTATTGCAAAACAACAGAAAACACTCTCTCCTCAGGTACTCATGAAACACTCTCCAAGATATATCATATGTAGGGTCACACATAAAGCCTTAGAAATCTAAGAAAATTGAAATAGCATCAGGTATCATTTCCGCCTACAGTGCTATGAAACTAGATAGGAATTAAAAGAAAAAAAACTGTAAATAATACAAACACATGGAAGCTAAACAAAACGCTGTTACATAACCAAGAATACACTGTAGAAAACTAAGATGGGATCACAAATACCTGGGAAAAATTGAAAATGTAAATAGGAACACCGAAATCTATGGAATGAAACAAATGCAACTCTAGAAGAAGAACTGTGCGAGCAAAGAAGCGAAAAAGTAATCTCCTCCAGCACCCGCACGAAGAGTGGATGAAATCTCCACATTCAAAGTGAAGTACCCCGCATCTCTGGAACACCTGAATAGAACAATGAATCAGTCCAAAATTGAGGAGGTGGACTTTGTGAGCATAGATATATTAGTTTTTCCACGTTTTCACTTTTTGTCAATGTGTAGGTGTATGCCGCTGTGAGTCATTTTGTCTGTAGAGCTAAGCTTTAACCATTTGTGCTAGAGTTCTGTGTGACTGCTTTTCTTTTTAATTTTTAAAATTTTCTCTTAATACATAGTTTTCATTTTAATAACTTCATTTTATTTGATTTTACTTTATTTTGTTTTATTTTATCCTCATTCTTTGTTTCCTTCTCTTTTCTCTCCCACTTTTTCTGAGCTGTGAGGATGAATGTCTCTAGGTGCTCTAACCAGGAGTCAGAGCTGTGCATCTGAGGAGGGAAAACCAAGTTCAGGACACTGGTGCACAGGAGACCTGACAGCTTCACATAATATCAAATGGAGAAAATCTCCCAGAGATTTCTTTCTCAACGCCAAGACCCACATTCACTCAGTGACCAGTAAGCAACAGTGCTGGACACCGTATGCCAAACAATGAGCAAGACAGAAACAGTCCCATCCGTTATCAGAGAGGATGCCTTAAATCATCATAAGGACGGAGGCACCAAAATACACACCAGCAGTTGTGGAAATGCCCACCAGAAAGACAGGATCCAGCCTCATTCAAAAGAACACAAGCCTAACTCCCCTCCACCAAGAAGCCTACACAACCCACTTAACAAACCTTAGCCGCTTGGGACGGACACCAAAAACAACAATAACTACGGGCATGACGCCTGTGAAAAGGAACTCAAGCACAGTAAGTTAACCAAAATTAGGAGACCAAAAAACACACAGCTGACGAAGCAGCAAGGTCAAAATGCACCAGACCTAACAAATGAAGAGGAAATAGGCAGTCTACCCGAAAAAGAATTCAGAATAATGATAGGAAAAACGATTCAACATCATGGAAATAGGAGAGAGAAAATACAGGAAACGTTTCACAGGGGTCGACAAGAACTGAAGAGCAAACAAACAGTGATGAAGAACACAATAAATGAAAATAATTATTCTCTAGCATGGATCACTAGCACAATAACTGAGGCACAAGAACGGTTAAGTGGCCTGGAAGATAAAATAGTTCAAATAAATACTGCGGATCAAAATAAAGAACAAAGAATGAAAGGAACGGAGGACAGTCTCAGCGACCCTTGGGACAACATTAAATGCACCAACATTCGAATTATATGGCTCTCAGAAGAAGAAGTGAAAGAGAAAAGGCGTGAGAATATATTTGAAGAGATTATAGTTGAAAACTACCCTAGTATGGGAAAGGAAAGAGTTAATCAAGTCCAGGAAGCACAGAGAGTCTCATACAGGATAAATCCAAGGAGAAACACGCCAAGACACGTATTCATCAAACTATTAAAATCGAAATGTACAGGAAAAATGTAAAAAGCAGCATGGGAAAAGCACCATTTACCATTCAAGGGAATCCACGTAAGTTAAGAGCCGACCTTTCAGCAGAAATTCTGCAAGAGAGAAGGAAGTGGCAGTATACGTATTTAAAGAGATGAAAGGAAAAAACCTACAACCAATGTTACTGATTTCAGCAAGAATCTCATTGAGATTGGACAGAGAAACTAAAAACTTTACAGAAAAACAAACGGAAAGAGAATTCAGCACCACGTAACAGCTTTATACGAAAGGATAAAGGAACTTCTCTAGGCAGGAATCACAAAGAAAAGAAAAGACCTCCTAGAACAAACCAAACACAATTAACAAAACGGGAAGAGGAACATCCATATTGACAATTTCCTTACATGTAAATGGATTCATTGCTCCAACCACAACAGATAAACTGGCTGAAGGGATACAACAACAAGCCCATTATATATGCTGCCTAGAAGAGACCCATTTTAGACCTAGGGATAGATACAGACTGAAACTGAGGATATGGCAAGAGACATTCCATGCACATGGAAATCAAAGGAAACCTGGTGTTACAATTCTCATATCAGAAGAAATAGACTTTAAGATAAAGTCTATTTCAAGAAACAAACAAGGACACTACACACTGATCAAGGGATCAAACCAAGGAGAGGATATAAGAAATGCAAATACTTATGAACCCAACCGAGGAGCACTTCAATACATAAGGTATATCCTAACAGCCATAAAGCGGAACTTGACAGTAAAACCATAAGAGTAGGGGACATTACCACCCCACAATCACCAATGGATAGATCATCCAAAATGAAACTAAATTAGGAAACATAAGCTTTCAATGACACGTTGGACAAGAGGGAATTCATTCATAAATATACAACATTCTAATGCAAAACAACAGAAAACACTCTCTCCTCAGGTACTCATGAAACACTCTCCAAGATATATCATATGTAGGGTCACACATAAAGCCTTAGAAATCTAAGAAAATTGAAATAGCATCAGGTATAATTTCCGCCTACAGTGCTATGAAACTAGATAGGAATTAAAAGAAAAAAAACTGTAAATAATACAAACACATGGAAGCTAAACAAAACGCTGTTACATAAGCAAGAATACACTGTAGAAAACTAAGATGGGATCACAAATACCTGGGAAAAATTGAAAATGTAAATAGGAACACCCAAATCTATGGAATGAAACAAATGCAACTCTAAAAGCAGAGCTGTGCGAGCAAAGAAGCGAAAAAGTAATCTCTCCCAGCACCCGCACGAAGAGTGGATGAAATCTCCACATTCAACGTGAAGTACCCCGCATCTCTGGAACACCTGAATAGAACAATGAATCAGTCCAAAATTGAGGAGGTGGACTTTGTGAGCATAGATATATTAGTTTTTCCACGTTTTCAATTTTTGTGAATGTGTTGGTGTATGCCGCTGTGAGTCATTTTGTCTGTAGAGCTAAGATTTAACCATTTGTGCTAGAGTTCTGTGTGACTACTTTTCTTTTTAATTTTTAAAATTTTCTCTTAATACATAGTTTTCATTTTAATAACTTCATTTTATTTGATTTTACTTTATTTTGTTTTATTTTATCCTCATTCTTTGTTTCCTTCTCTTTTCTCTCCCACTTTTTCTGAGCTGTGAGGATGAATGTCTCTAGGTGCTCTAACCAGGAGTCAGAACTCTGCATCTGAGGAGGGAAAACCAAGTTCAGGACACTGGTGCACAGGAGACCTGACAGCTTCACATAATATCAAATGGAGAAAATCTCCCAGAGATTTCTTTCTCAACGCCAAGACCCACATTCACTCAGTGACCAGTAAGCAACAGTGCTGGACACCGTATGCCAAACAATGAGCAAGACAGAAACAGTCCCATCCGTTATCAGAGAGGATGCCTTAAATCATCATAAGGACGGAGGCACCAAAATACACACCAGCAGTTGTGGAAATGCCCACCAGAAAGACAGGATCCAGCCTCATTCAAAAGAACACAAGCATAACTCCCCTCCACGAAGAAGCCTACACAACCCACTTAACAAACCTTAGCCGCTTGGGACAGACACCAAAAACAACAATAACTACGGGCAGGACGCCTGTGAAAAGGAACCCCAAGCACAGTAAGTTAACCAAAATTAGGAGACCAAAACACACACAGCTGACGAAGCAGCAAGGTCAAAACGCAGCAGACCTAACAAATGAAGAGGAAATAGGCAGTCTACCCGAAAAAGAATTCAGAATAATGATAGGAAAAACGATTCAACATCGTGGAAATAGGAGAGAGAAAATACAGGAAACCTTTCACAGGGGTCGACAAGAACTGAAGAGCAAACAAACAGTGATGAAGAACACAATAAATGAAAATAATTATTCTCTAGCATGGATCACTAGCACAATAACTGAGGCACAAGAACGGTTAAGTGGCCTGGAAGATAAAATAGTTCAAATAAATACTGCGGATCAAAATAAAGAACAAAGAATGAAAGGAACGGAGGACAGTCTCAGCGACCCTTGGGACAACATTAAATGCACCAACATACGAATTATATGGCTCTCAGAAGAAGAAGAGAAAGAGAAAAGGCGGGAGAATATATTTGAAGAGATTATAGTTGAAAACTTCCCTAGTATGGGAAAGGAAAGAGGTAATCAAGTCCAGGAAGCACAGAGAGTCTCATACAGGATAATTCCAAGGAGAAACAGGCCAAGACACGTATTCATCAAACTATTAAAATCTAAATGTATAGGAAACATGTAAAAAGCAGCATGGGAAAAGCACCATTTACCATTCAAGGGAATCCACGTAAGTTAACAGCCGACCTTTCAGCAGAAATTCTGCAAGAGAGAAGGAAGTGGCAGTATACGTATTTAAAGAGATGAAAGGAAAAAACCTACAACCAATGTTACTGTTTTCAGCAAGAATCTCATTGAGATTGGACAGAGAAACTAAAAACTTTACAGAAAAACAAACGGAAAGAGAATTCAGCACCACGCAACAGCTTTATACCAAAGGATAAAGGAACTTCTCTAGGCAGGAATCACAAAGAAAAGAAAAGACCTCCTAGAACAAACCAAAAACAATTAACAAAACGGGAAGAGGAACATCCATATTGGCAATTACCTTACATGTAAATGGATTCATTGCTCCAACCACAACAGATAAACTGGCTGAAGGGATACAACAACAAGCCCATTATATATGCTGCCTAGAAGAGACCCATTTTAGACCTAGGGATAGATACAGACTGAAACTGAGGATATGGCAAGAGACATTCCATTCACATGGAAATCAAAGGAAACCTGCAGTTACAATTCTCATATCAGAAGAAATAGACTTTAAGATAAAGACTATTTGAAGAAACACACAAGGACACTACACACTGATCAAGGGATCAAACCAAGGAGAGGATCTAAGAAATGCAAATACTTATGAACCCAACCGAGGAGCACTTCAATACATAAGGTATATCCTAACAGCCATAAAGCGGAACTTGACAGTAAAACCATAAGAGTAGGACACATTACCACCCCACAATCACCAATGGATAGATCATCCAAAATGAAACTAAATTAGGAAACCTAAGCTTTCAATGACACGTTGGACAAGAGGGAATTCTTTCATAAATATACAACATTCTATTGCAAAACAACAGAAAACACTCTCTCCTCAGGTACTCATGAAACACTCTCCAAGTTATATCATATGTAGGGTCACACATAAAGCCTTAGAAATCTAAGAAAATTGAAATAGCATCAGGTATAATTTCCGCCTACTGTGCTATGAAACTAGATAGGAATTAAAAGAAAAAAAAACTGTAAATAATACAAACACATGGAAGCTAAACAAAACGCTGTTACATAACCAAGAATACACTGTAGAAAACTAAGATGGGATCACAAATACCTGGGAAAAATTGAAAATGTAAATAGGAACACCCAAATCTATGGAATGAAACAAATGCAACTCTAAAAGCAGAGCTGTGCGAGCAAAGAAGCGAAAAAGTAATCTCTCCCAGCACCCGCACGAAGAGTGGATGAAATCTCCACATTCAACGTGAAGTACCCCGCATCTCTGGAACACCTGAATAGAACAATGAATCAGTCCAAAATTGAGGAGGTGGACTTTGTGAGCATAGATATATTAGTTTTTCCACTTTTTCACTTTTTGTGAATGTGTAGGTGTATGCCGCTGTGAGTCATTTTGTCTGTATAGCTAAGCTTTAACCATTTGTGCTAGAGTTCTGTGTGACTGCTTTTCTTTTTAATTTTTAAAATTTTCTCTTAATACATATTTTTCATTTTAATAACTTCATTTTATTTGATTTTACTTTATTTTGTTTTATTTTATCCTCATTCTTTGTTTCCTTCTCTTTTCTCTCCCACTTTTTCTGAGCTGTGAGGATGAATGTCTCTAGGTGCTCTAACCAGGAGTCAGAGCTCTGCATCTGAGGAGGGAAAACCAAGTTCAGGACACTGGGGCACAGGAGACCTGACAGCTTCACATAATATCAAATGGAGAAAATCTCCCAGAGATTTCTTTCTCAACGCCAAGACCCACATTCACTCAGTGACCAGTAAGCAACAGTGCTGGACACCGTATGCCAAACAATGAGCAAGACAGAAACAGTCCCATCCGTTATCAGAGAGGTTGCCTTAAATCATCATAAGGAAGGAGACACCAAAATACACACCAGAAGTTGTGGAAATGCCCACCAGAAAGACCGGATCCAGCCTCATTCAAAAGAACACACGCATAAATCCCCTCCACGAAGAAGCCTACACAACCCACTTAACAAACCTAAGCCGCTTGGGACAGACACCAAAAACAACAATAACTACGGGCATGACGCCTGTGAAAAGGAACCCCAAGCACAGTAAGTTAACCAAAATTAGGAGACCAAAAAACACACAGCTGATGAAGCAGCAAGGTCAAAACGCACCAGACCTAACAAATGAAGAGGAAATAGGCAGTCTACCCGAAAAAGAATTCAGAATAATGATAGGAAAAACGATTCAACATCGTGGAAATAGGAGAGAGAAAATACAGGAAACGTTTCACAGGGGTCGACAAGAACTGAAGAGCAAACAAACAGTGATGAAGAACACAATAAATGAAAATAATTATTCTCTAGCATGGATCACTAGCACAATAACTGAGGCACAAGAACGGTTAAGTGGCCTGGAAGATAAAATAGTTCAAATAAATACTGCGGATCAAAATAAAGAACAAAGAATGAAAGGAACGGAGGACAGTCTCAGCGACCCTTGGGACAACATTAAATGCACCAACATTCGAATTATATGGCTCTCAGAAGAAGAAGAGAAAGTGAAAAGGCGGGAGAATATATTTGAAGAGATTATAGTTGAAAACTTCCCTAGTATGGGAAAGGAAAGAGGTAATCAAGTCCAGGAAGCACAGAGAGTCTCATACAGGATAATTCCAAGGAGAAACACGCCAAGACACGTATTCATCAAACTATTAAAATCTAAATGTATAGGAAACATGTAAAAAGCAGCATGGGAAAAGCACCATTTACCATTCAAGGGAATCCACGTAAGTTAACAGCCGACCTTTCAGCAGAAATTCTGCAAGAGAGAAGGAAGTGGCAGTATACGTATTTAAAGAGATGAAAGGAAAAAACCTACAACCAATGTTACTGTTTTCAGCAAGAATCTCATTGAGATTGGACAGAGAAACTAAAAACTTTACAGAAAAACAAACGGAAAGAGAATTCAGCACCACGCAACAGCTTTATACCAAAGGATAAAGGAACTTCTCTAGGCAGGAATCACAAAGAAAAGAAAAGACCTCCTAGAACAAACCAAAAACAATTAACAAAACGGGAAGAGGAACATCCATATTGGCAATTACCTTACATGTAAATGGATTCATTGCTCCAACCACAACAGATAAACTGGCTGAAGGGATACAACAACAAGCCCATTATATATGCTGCCTAGAAGAGACCCATTTTAGACCTAGGGATAGATACAGACTGAAACTGAGGATATGGCAAGAGACATTCCATTCACATGGAAATCAAAGGAAACCTGGAGTTACAATTCTCATATCAGAAGAAATAGACTTTAAGATAAAGACTATTTGAAGAAACACACAAGGACACTACACACTGATCAAGGGATCAAACCAAGGAGAGGATCTAAGAAATGCAAATACTTATGAACCCAACCGAGGAGCACTTCAATACATAAGGTATATCCTAACAGCCATAAAGCGGAACTTGACAGTAAAACCATAAGAGTAGGGGACATTACCACCCCACAATCACCAATGGATAGATCATCCAAAATGAAACTAAATTAGGAAACCTAAGCTTTCAATGACACGTTGGACTAGAGGGAATTCATTCATAAATATACAACATTCTATTGCAAAACAACAGAAAACACTCTCTCCTCAGGTACTCATGAAACACTCTCCAAGTTATATCATATGTAGGGTCACACATAAAGCCTTAGAAATCTAAGAAAATTGAAATAGCATCAGGTATAATTTCCGCCTACTGTGCTATGAAACTAGATAGGAATTAAAAGAAAAAAAAACTGTAAATAATACAAACACATGGAAGCTAAACAAAACGCTGTTACATAAGCAAGAATACACTGTAGAAAACTAAAATGGGATCACAAATACCTGGGAAAAATTGAAAATGTAAATAGGAACACCCAAATCTATGGAATGAAACAAATGCAACTCTAAAAGCAGAGCTGTGCGAGCAAAGAAGCGAAAAAGTAATCTCTCCCAGCACCCGCACGAAGAGTGGATGAAATCTCCACATTCAACGTGAAGTACCCCGCATCTCTGGAACACCTGAATAGAACAATGAATCAGTCCAAAATTGAGGAGGTGGATTAGTGAGCATAGATATATTAGTTTTTCCACTTTTTCACTTTTTGTGAACGTGTAGGGGTATGCCGCTGTGAGTCATTTTGTCTGTATAGCTAAGCTTTAACCATTTGTGCTAGAGTTCTGTGTGACTGCTTTTCTTTTTAATTTTTAAAATTTTCTCTTAATACATATTTTTCATTTTAATAACTTCATTTTATTTGATTTTACTTTATTTTGTTTTATTTTATCCTCATTCTTTGTTTCCTTCTCTTTTCTCTCCCACTTTTTCTGAGCTGTGAGGATGAATGTCTCTAGGTGCTCTAACCAGGAGTCAGAGCTCTGCATCTGAGGAGGGAAAACCAAGTTCAGGACACTGGGGCACAGGAGACCTGACAGCTTCACATAATATCAAATGGAGAAAATCTCCCAGAGATTTCTTTCTCAACGCCAAGACCCACATTCACTCAGTGACCAGTAAGCAACAGTGCTGGACACCGTATGCCAAACAATGAGCAAGACAGAAACAGTCCCATCCGTTATCAGAGAGGATGCCTTAAATCATCATAAGGAAGGAGACACCAAAATACACACCAGAAGTTGTGGAAATGCCCACCAGAAAGACCGGATCCAGCCTCATTCAAAAGAACACACGCATAAATCCCCTCCACGAAGAAGCCTACACAACCCACTTAACAAACCTAAGCCGCTTGGGACAGACACCAAAAACAACAATAACTACGGGCATGACGCCTGTGAAAAGGAACCCCAAGCACAGTAAGTTAACCAAAATTAGGAGACCAAAAAACACACAGCTGACGAAGCAGCAAGGTCAAAACGCACCAGACCTAACAAATGAAGAGGAAATAGGCAGTCTACCCGAAAAAGAATTCAGAATAATGATAGGAAAAACGATTCAACATCGTGGAAATAGGAGAGAGAAAATACAGGAAACGTTTCACAGGGGTCGACAAGAACTGAAGAGCAAACAAACAGTGATGAAGAACACAATAAATGAAAATAATTATTCTCTAGCATGGATCACTAGCACAATAACTGAGGCACAAGAACGGTTAAGTGGCCTGGAAGATAAAATAGTTCAAATAAATACTGCGGATCAAAATAAAGAACAAAGAATGAAAGGAACGGAGGACAGTCTCAGCGACCCTTGGGACAACATTAAATGCACCAACATTCGAATTATATGGCTCTCAGAAGAAGAAGAGAAAGAGAAAAGGCGGGAGAATATATTTGAAGAGATTATAGTTGAAAACTTCCCTAGTATGGGAAAGGAAAGAGGTAATCAAGTCCAGGAAGCACAGAGAGTCTCATACAGGATAATTCCAAGGAGAAACAGGCCAAGACACGTATTCATCAAACTATTAAAATCTAAATGTATAGGAAACATGTAAAAAGCAGCATGGGAAAAGCACCATTTACCATTCAAGGGAATCCACGTAAGTTAACAGCCGACCTTTCAGCAGAAATTCTGCAAGAGAGAAGGAAGTGGCAGTATACGTATTTAAAGAGATGAAAGGAAAAAACCTACAACCAATGTTACTGTTTTCAGCAAGAATCTCATTGAGATTGGACAGAGAAACTAAAAACTTTACAGAAAAACAAACGGAAAGAGAATTCAGCACCACGCAACAGCTTTATACCAAAGGATAAAGGAACTTCTCTAGGCAGGAATCACAAAGAAAAGAAAAGACCTCCTAGAACAAACCAAAAACAATTAACAAAACGGGAAGAGGAACATCCATATTGGCAATTACCTTACATGTAAATGGATTCATTGCTCCAACCACAACAGATAAACTGGCTGAAGGGATACAACAACAAGCCCATTATATATGCTGCCTAGAAGAGACCCATTTTAGACCTAGGGATAGATACAGACTGAAACTGAGGATATGGCAAGAGACATTCCATTCACATGGAAATCAAAGGAAACCTGGAGTTACAATTCTCATATCAGAAGAAATAGACTTTAAGATAAAGACTATTTGAAGAAACACACAAGGACACTACACACTGATCAAGGGATCAAACCAAGGAGAGGATCTAAGAAATGCAAATACTTATGAACCCAACCGAGGAGCACTTCAATACATAAGGTATATCCTAACAGCCATAAAGCGGAACTTGACAGTAAAACCATAAGAGTAGGGGACATTACCACCCCACAATCACCAATGGATAGATCATCCAAAATGAAACTAAATTAGGAAACCTAAGCTTTCAATGACACGTTGGACAAGAGGGAATTCATTCATAAATATACAACATTCTATTGCAAAACAACAGAAAACACTCTCTCCTCAGGTACTCATGAAACACTCTCCAAGTTATATCATATGTAGGGTCACACATAAAGCCTTAGAAATCTAAGAAAATTGAAATAGCATCAGGTATAATTTCCGCCTACTGTGCTATGAAACTAGATATGAATTAAAAGAAAAAAAAAACTGTAAATAATACAAACACATGGAAGCTAAACAAAACGCTGTTACATAACCAAGAATACACTGTAGAAAACTAAGATGGGATCACAAATACCTGGGAAAAATTGAAAATGTAAATAGGAACACCCAAATCTATGGAATGAAACAAATGCAACTCTAAAAGCAGAGCTGTGCGAGCAAAGAAGCGAAAAAGTAATCTCTACCAGCACCCGCACGAAGAGTGGATGAAATCTCCACATTCAACGTGAAGTACCCCGCATCTCTGGAACACATGAATAGAACAATGAATCAGTCCAAAATTGAGGAGGTGGACTTTGTGAGCATAGATATATTAGTTTTTCCACTTTTTCACTTTTTGTGAATGTGTAGGTGTATGCCGCTGTGAGTCATTTTGTCTGTATAGCTAAGCTTTAACCATTTGTGCTAGAGTTCTGTGTGACTGCTTTTCTTTTTAATTTTTAAAATTTTCTCTTAATACATATTTTTCATTTTAATAACTTCATTTTATTTGATTTTACTTTATTTTGTTTTATTTTATCCTCATTCTTTGTTTCCTTCTCTTTTCTCTCCCACTTTTTCTGAGCTGTGAGGATGAATGTCTCTAGGTGCTCTAACCAGGAGTCAGAGCTCTGCATCTGAGGAGGGAAAACCAAGTTCAGGACACTGGGGCACAGGAGACCTGACAGCTTCACATAATATCAAATGGAGAAAATCTCCCAGAGATTTCTTTCTCAACGCCAAGACCCACATTCACTCAGTGACCAGTAAGCAACAGTGCTGGACACCGTATGCCAAACAATGAGCAAGACAGAAACAGTCCCATCCGTTATCAGAGAGGATGCCTTAAATCATCATAAGGAAGGAGACACCAAAATACACACCAGAAGTTGTGGAAATGCCCACCAGAAAGACCGGATCCAGCCTCATTCAAAAGAACACACGCATAAATCCCCTCCACGAAGAAGACTACACAACCCACTTAACAAACCTAAGCCGCTTGGGACAGACACCAAAAACAACAATAACTACGGGCATGACGCCTGTGAAAAGGAACCCCAAGCACAGTAAGTTAACAAAAATTAGGAGACCAAAAAACACACAGCTGACGAAGCAGCAAGGTCAAAACGCACCAGACCTAACAAATGAAGAGGAAATAGGCAGTCTACCCGAAAAAGAATTCAGAATAATGATAGGAAAAACGATTCAACATCGTGGAAATAGGAGAGAGAAAATACAGGAAACGTTTCACAGGGGTCGACAAGAACTGAAGAGCAAACAAACAGTGATGAAGAACACAATAAATGAAAATAATTATTCTCTAGCATGGATCACTAGCACAATAACTGAGGCACAAGAACGGTTAAGTGGCCTGGAAGATAAAATAGTTCAAATAAATACTGCGGATCAAAATAAAGAACAAAGAATGAAAGGAACAGAGGACAGTCTCAGCGACCCTTGGGACAACATTAAATGCACCAACATTCGAATTATATGGCTCTCAGAAGAAGAAGAGAAAGAGAAAAGGCGGGAGAATATATTTGAAGAGATTATAGTTGAAAACTTCCCTAGTATGGGAAAGGAAAGAGGTAATCAAGTCCAGGAAGCACAGAGAGTCTCATACAGGATAATTCCAAGGAGAAACAGGCCAAGACACGTATTCATCAAACTATTAAAATCTAAATGTATAGGAAACATGTAAAAAGCAGCATGGGAAAAGCACCATTTACCATTCAAGGGAATCCACGTAAGTTAACAGCCGACCTTTCAGCAGAAATTCTGCAAGAGAGAAGGAAGTGGCAGTATACGTATTTAAAGAGATGAAAGGAAAAAACCTACAACCAATGTTACTGTTTTCAGCAAGAATCTCATTGAGATTGGACAGAGAAACTAAAAACTTTACAGAAAAACAAACGGAAAGAGAATTCAGCACCACGCAACAGCTTTATACCAAAGGATAAAGGAACTTCTCTAGGCAGGAATCACAAAGAAAAGAAAAGACCTCCTAGAACAAACCAAAAACAATTAACAAAACGGGAAGAGGAACATCCATATTGGCAATTACCTTACATGTAAATGGATTCATTGCTCCAACCACAACAGATAAACTGGCTGAAGGGATACAACAACAAGCCCATTATATATGCTGCCTAGAAGAGACCCATTTTAGACCTAGGGATAGATACAGACTGAAACTGAGGATATGGCAAGAGACATTCCATTCACATGGAAATCAAAGGAAACCTGGAGTTACAATTCTCATATCAGAAGAAATAGACTTTAAGATAAAGACTATTTCAAGAAACACACAAGGACACTACACACTGATCAAGGGATCAAACCAAGGAGAGGATCTAAGAAATGCAAATACTTATGAACCCAACCGAGGAGCACTTCAATACATAAGGTATATCCTAACAGCCATAAAGCGGAACTTGACAGTAAAACCATAAGAGTAGGGGACATTACCACCCCACAATCACCAATGGATAGATCATCCAAAATGAAACTAAATTAGGAAACCTAAGCTTTCAATGACACGTTGGACAAGAGGGAATTCATTCATAAATATACAACATTCTATTGCAAAACAACAGAAAACACTCTCTCCTCAGGTACTCATGAAACACTCTCCAAGTTATATCATATGTAGGGTCACACATAAAGCCTTAGAAATCTAAGAAAATTGAAATAGCATCAGGTATAATTTCCGCCTACTGTGCTATGAAACTAGATATGAATTAAAAGAAAAAAAAAACTGTAAATAATACAAACACATGGAAGCTAAACAAAACGCTGTTACATAACCAAGAATACACTGTAGAAAACTAAGATGGGATCACAAATACCTGGGAAAAATTGAAAATGTAAATAGGAACACCCAAATCTATGGAATGAAACAAATGCAACTCTAAAAGCAGAGCTGTGCGAGCAAAGAAGCGAAAAAGTAATCTCTCCCAGCACCCGCACGAAGAGTGGATGAAATCTCCACATTCAACGTGAAGTACCCCGCATCTCTGGAACACATGAATAGAACAATGAATCAGTCCAAAATTGAGGAGGTGGACTTTGTGAGCATAGATATATTAGTTTTTCCACTTTTTCACTTTTGTGAATGTGTAGGTGTATGCCGCTGTGAGTCATTTTGTCTGTATAGCTAAGCTTTAACCATTTGTGCTAGAGTTCTGTGTGACTGCTTTTCTTTTTAATTTTTAAAATTTTCTCTTAATACATATTTTTCATTTTAATAACTTCATTTTATTTGATTTTACTTTATTTTGTTTTATTTTATCCTCATTCTTTGTTTCCTTCTCTTTTCTCTCCCACTTTTTCTGAGCTGTGAGGATGAATGTCTCTAGGTGCTCTAACCAGGAGTCAGAGCTCTGCATCTGAGGAGGGAAAACCAAGTTCAGGACACTGGGGCACAGGAGACCTGACAGCTTCACATAATATCAAATGGAGAAAATCTCCCAGAGATTTCTTTCTCAACGCCAAGACCCACATTCACTCAGTGACCAGTAAGCAACAATGCTGGACACCGTATGCCAAACAATGAGCAAGACAGAAACAGTCCCATCCGTTATCAGAGAGGTTGCCTTAAATCATCATAAGGAAGGAGACACCAAAATACACACCAGAAGTTGTGGAAATGCCCACCAGAAAGACCGGATCCAGCCTCATTCAAAAGAACACACGCATAAATCCCCTCCACGAAGAAGCCTACACAACCCACTTAACAAACCTAAGCCGCTTGGGACAGACACCAAAAACAACAATAACTACGGGCATGACGCCTGTGAAAAGGAACCCCAAGCACAGTAAGTTAACCAAAATTAGGAGACCAAAAAACACACAGCTGACGAAGCAGCAAGGTCAAAACGCACCAGACCTAACAAATGAAGAGGAAATAGGCAGTCTACCCGAAAAAGAATTCAGAATAATGATAGGAAAAACGATTCAACATCGTGGAAATAGGAGAGAGAAAATACAGGAAACGTTTCACAGGGGTCGACAAGAACTGAAGAGCAAACAAACAGTGATGAAGAACACAATAAATGAAAATAATTATTCTCTAGCATGGATCACTAGCACAATAACTGAGGCACAAGAACGGTTAAGTGGCCTGGAAGATAAAATAGTTCAAATAAATACTGCGGATCAAAATAAAGAATAAAGAATGAAAGGAACGGAGGACAGTCTCAGCGACCCTTGGGACAACATTAAATGCACCAACATTCGAATTATATGGCTCTCAGAAGAAGAAGAGAAAGTGAAAAGGCGGAAGAATATATTTGAAGAGATTATAGTTGAAAACTTCCCTAGTATGGGAAAGGAAAGAGGTAATCAAGTCCAGGAAGCACAGACAGTCTCATACAGGATAATTCCAAGGAGAAACACGCCAAGACACGTATTCATCAAACTATTAAAATCTAAATGTATAGGAAACATGTAAAAAGCAGCATGGGAAAAGCACCATTTACCATTCAAGGGAATCCACGTAAGTTAACAGCCGACCTTTCAGCAGAAATTCTGCAAGAGAGAAGGAAGTGGCAGTATACGTATTTAAAGAGATGAAAGGAAAAAACCTACAACCAATGTTACTGTTTTCAGCAAGAATCTCATTGAGATTGGACAGAGAAACTAAAAACTTTACAGAAAAACAAACGGAAAGAGAATTCAGCACCACGCAACAGCTTTATACCAAAGGATAAAGGAACTTCTCTAGGCAGGAATCACAAAGAAAAGAAAAGACCTCCTAGAACAAACCAAAAACAATTAACAAAACGGGAAGAGGAACATCCATATTGGCAATTACCTTACATGTAAATGGATTCATTGCTCCAACCACAACAGATAAACTGGCTGAAGGGATACAACAACAAGCCCATTATATATGCTGCCTAGAAGAGACCCATTTTAGACATAGGGATAGATACAGACTGAAACTGAGGATATGGCAAGAGACATTCCATTCACATGGAAATCAAAGGAAACCTGGAGTTACAATTCTCATATCAGAAGAAATAGACTTTAAGATAAAGACTATTTGAAGAAACACACAAGGACACTACACACTGATCAAGGGATCAAACCAAGGAGAGGATCTAAGAAATGCAAATACTTATGAACCCAACCGAGGAGCACTTCAATACATAAGGTATATCCTAACAGCCATAAAGCGGAACTTGACAGTAAAACCATAAGAGTAGGGGACATTACCACCCCACAATCACCAATGGATAGATCATCCAAAATGAAACTAAATTAGGAAACCTAAGCTTTCAATGACACGTTGGACAAGAGGGAATTCATTCATAAATATACAACATTCTATTGCAAAACAACAGAAAACACTCTCTCCTCAGGTACTCATGAAACACTCTCCAAGTTATATCATATGTAGGGTCACACATAAAGCCTTAGAAATCTAAGAAAATTGAAATAGCATCAGGTATAATTTCCGCCTACTGTGCTATGAAACTAGATAGGAATTAAAAGAAAAAAAAACTGTAAATAATACAAACACATGGAAGCTAAACAAAACGCTGTTACATAACCAAGAATACACTGTAGAAAACTAAGATGGGATCACAAATACCTGGGAAAAATTGAAAATGTAAATAGGAACACCCAAATCTATGGAATGAAACAAATGCAACTCTAAAAGCAGAGCTGTGCGAGCAAAAAAGCGAAAAAGTAATCTCTCCCAGCACCCGCACGAAGAGTGGATGAAATCTCCACATTCAACGTGAAGTACCCCGCATCTCTGGAACACCTGAATAGAACAATGAATCAGTCCAAAATTGAGGAGGTGGACTTTGTGAGCATAGATATATTAGTTTTTCCACTTTTTCACTTTTTGTGAATGTGTAGGTGTATGCCGCTGTGAGTCATTTTGTCTGTATAGCTAAGCTTTAACCATTTGTGCTAGAGTTCTGTGTGACTGCTTTTCTTTTTAATTTTTAAAATTTTCTCTTAATACATATTTTTCATTTTAATAACTTCATTTTATTTGATTTTACTTTATTTTGTTTTATTTTATCCTCATTCTTTGTTTCCTTCTCTTTTCTCTCCCACTTTTTCTGAGCTGTGAGGATGAATGTCTCTAGGTGCTCTAAGCAGGAGTCAGAGCTCTGCATCTGAGGAGGGAAAACCAAGTTCAGGACACTGGGGCACAGGAGACCTGACAGCTTCACATAATATCAAATGGAGAAAATCTCCCAGAGATTTCTTTCTCAACGCCAAGACCCACATTCACTCAGTGACCAGTAAGCAACAGTGCTGGACACCGTATGCCAAACAATGAGCAAGACAGAAACAGTCCCATCCGTTATCAGAGAGGTTGCCTTAAATCATCATAAGGAAGGAGACACCAAAATACACACCAGAAGTTGTGGAAATGCCCACCAGAAAGACCGGATCCAGCCTCATTCAAAAGAACACACGCATAAATCCCCTCCACGAAGAAGCCTACACAACCCACTTAACAAACCTAAGCCGCTTGGGACAGACACCAAAAACAACAATAACTACGGGCATGACGCCTGTGAAAAGGAACCCCAAGCACAGTAAGTTAACCAAAATTAGGAGACCAAAAAACACACAGCTGACGAAGCAGCAAGGTCAAAACGCACCAGACCTAACAAATGAAGAGGAAATAGGCAGTCTACCCGAAAAAGAATTCAGAATAATGATAGGAAAAACGATTCAACATCGTGGAAATAGGAGAGAGAAAATACAGGAAACGTTTCACAGGGGTCGACAAGAACTGAAGAGCAAACAAACAGTGATGAAGAACACAATAAATGAAAATAATTATTCTCTAGCATTGATCACTAGCACAATAACTGAGGCACAAGAACGGTTAAGTGGCCTGGAAGATAAAATAGTTCAAATAAATACTGCGGATCAAAATAAAGAACAAAGAATGAAAGGAACGGAGGACAGTCTCAGCGACCCTTGGGACAACATTAAATGCACCAACATTCGAATTATATGGCTCTCAGAAGAAGAAGAGAAAGAGAAAAGGCGGGAGAATATATTTGAAGAGATTATAGTTGAAAACTTCCCTAGTATGGGAAAGGAAAGAGGTAATCAAGTCCAGGAAGCACAGAGAGTCTCATACAGGATAATTCCAAGGAGAAACAGGCCAAGACACGTATTCATCAAACTATTAAAATCTAAATGTATAGGAAACATGTAAAAAGCAGCATGGGAAAAGCACCATTTACCATTCAAGGGAATCCACGTAAGTTAACAGCCGACCTTTCAGCAGAAATTCTGCAAGAGAGAAGGAAGTGGCAGTATACGTATTTAAAGAGATGAAAGGAAAAAACCTACAACCAATGTTACTGTTTTCAGCAAGAATCTCATTGAGATTGGACAGAGAAACTAAAAACTTTACAGAAAAACAAACGGAAAGAGAATTCAGCACCACGCAACAGCTTTATACCAAAGGATAAAGGAACTTCTCTAGGCAGGAATCACAAAGAAAAGAAAAGACCTCCTAGAACAAACCAAAAACAATTAACAAAACGGGAAGAGGAACATCCATATTGGCAATTACCTTACATGTAAATGGATTCATTGCTCCAACCACAACAGATAAACTGGCTGAAGGGATACAACAACAAGCCCATTATATATGCTGCCTAGAAGAGACCCATTTTAGACCTAGGGATAGATACAGACTGAAACTGAGGATATGGCAAGAGACATTCCATTCACATGGAAATCAAAGGAAACCTGGAGTTACAATTCTCATATCAGAAGAAATAGACTTTAAGATAAAGACTATTTGAAGAAACACACAAGGACACTACACACTGATC
Source organism: Balaenoptera physalus (assembly GCF_965194825.1). Classification (NCBI taxonomy): domain Eukaryota; kingdom Metazoa; phylum Chordata; class Mammalia; order Artiodactyla; family Balaenopteridae; genus Balaenoptera; species Balaenoptera physalus. The sequence goes on from NW_028125076.1 coordinate 87,841, forward strand.
AAGGGATCAAACCAAGGAGAGGATCTAAGAAATGCAAATACTTATGAACCCAACCGAGGAGCACTTCAATACATAAGGTATATCCTAACAGCCATAAAGCGGAACTTGACAGTAAAACCATAAGAGTAGGGGACATTACCACCCCACAATCACCAATGGATAGATCATCCAAAATGAAACTAAATTAGGAAACCTAAGCTTTCAATGACACGTTGGACAAGAGGGAATTCATTCATAAATATACAACATTCTATTGCAAAACAACAGAAAACACTCTCTCCTCAGGTACTCATGAAACACTCTCCAAGTTATATCATATGTAGGGTCACACATAAAGCCTTAGAAATCTAAGAAAATTGAAATAGCATCAGGTATAATTTCCGCCTACTGTGCTATGAAACTAGATAGGAATTAAAAGAAAAAAAAACTGTAAATTATACAAACACATGGAAGCTAAACAAAACGCTGTTACATAACCAAGAATACACTGTAGAAAACTAAGATGGGATCACAAATACCTGGGAAAAATTGAAAATGTAAATAGGAACACCCAAATCTATGGAATGAAACAAATGCAACTCTAAAAGCAGAGCTGTGCGAGCAAAGAAGCGAAAAAGTAATCTCTCCCAGCACGCGCACGAAGAGTGGATGAAATCTCCACATTCAACGTGAAGTACCCCGCATCTCTGGAACACATGAATAGAACAATGAATCAGTCCAAAATTGAGGAGGTGGACTTTGTGAGCATAGATATATTAGTTTTTCCACTTTTTCACTTTTTGTGAATGTGTAGGTGTATGCCGCTGTGAGTCATTTTGTCTGTATAGCTAAGCTTTAACCATTTGTGCTAGAGTTCTGTGTGACTGCTTTTCTTTTTAATTTTTAAAATTTTCTCTTAATACATATTTTTCATTTTAATAACTTCATTTTATTTGATTTTACTTTATTTTGTTTTATTTTATCCTCATTCTTTGTTTCCTTCTCTTTTCTCTCCCACTTTTTCTGAGCTGTGAGGATGAATGTCTCTAGGTGCTCTAACCAGGAGTCAGAGCTCTGCATCTGAGGAGGGAAAACCAAGTTCAGGACACTGGGGCACAGGAGACCTGACAGCTTCACATAATATCAAATGGAGAAAATCTCCCAGAGATTTCTTTCTCAACGCCAAGACCCACATTCACTCAGTGACCAGTAAGCAACAATGCTGGACACCATATGCCAAACAATGAGCAAGACAGAAACAGTCCCATCCGTTATCAGAGAGGTTGCCTTAAATCATCATAAGGAAGGAGACACCAAAATACACACCAGAAGTTGTGGAAATGCCCACCAGAAAGACCGGATCCAGCCTCATTCAAAAAAACACACGCATAAATCCCCTCCACGAAGAAGCCTACACAACCCACTTAACAAACCTAAGCCGCTTGGGACAGACACCAAAAACAACAATAACTACGGGCATGACGCCTGTGAAAAGGAACCCCAAGCACAGTAAGTTAACCAAAATTAGGAGACCAAAAAACACACAGCTGACGAAGCAGCAAGGTCAAAACGCACTAGACCTAACAAATGAAGAGGAAATAGGCAGTCTACCCGAAAAAGAATTCAGAATAATGATAGGAAAAACGATTCAACATCGTGGAAATAGGAGAGAGAAAATACATGAAACGTTTCACAGGGGTCGACAAGAACTGAAGAGCAAACAAACAGTGATGAAGAACACGATAAATGAAAATAATTATTCTCTAGCATGGATCACTAGCACAATAACTGAGGCACAAGAACGGTTAAGTGGCCTGGAAGATAAAATAGTTCAAATAAATACTGCGGATCAAAATAAAGAACAAAGAATGAAAGGAACGGAGGACAGTCTCAGCGACCCTTGGGACAACATTAAATGCACCAACATTCGAATTATATGGCTCTCAGAAGAAGAAGAGAAAGAGAAAAGGCGGGAGAATATATTTGAAGAGATTATAGTTGAAAACTTCCCTAGTATGGGAAAGGAAAGAGGTAATCAAGTCCAGGAAGCACAGAGAGTCTCATACAGGATAATTCCAAGGAGAAACAAGCCAAAACACGTATTCATCAAACTATTAAAATCTAAATGTATAGGAAACATGTAAAAAGCAGCATGGGAAAAGCACCATTTACCATTCAAGGGAATCCACGTAAGTTAACAGCCGACCTTTCAGCAGAAATTCTGCAAGAGAGAAGGAAGTGGCAGTATACGTATTTAAAGAGATGAAAGGAAAAAACCTACAACCAATGTTACTGTTTTCAGCAAGAATCTCATTGAGATTGGACAGAAAAACTAAAAACTTTACAGAAAAACAAACGGAAAGAGAATTCAGCACCACGCAACAGCTTTATACCAAAGGATAAAGGAACTTCTCTAGGCAGGAATCACAAAGAAAAGAAAAGACCTCCTAGAACAAACCAAAAACAATTAACAAAACGGGAAGAGGAACAACCATATTGGCAATTACCTTACATGTAAATGGATTCATTGCTCCAACCACAACAGACAAAATGGCTGAAGGGATACAACAACAAGCCCATTATATATGCTGCCTAGAAGAGACCCATTTTAGACCTAGGGATAGATACAGACTGAAACTGAGGATATGACAAGAGACATTCCATTCACATGGAAATCAAAGGAAACCTGGAGTTACAATTCTCATATCAGAAGAAATAGACTTTAAGATAAAGACTATTTCAAGAAACAAACAAGGACACTACACACTGATCAAGGGATCAAACCAAGGAGAGGATCTAAGAAATGCAAATACTTATGAACCCAACCGAGGAGCACTTCAATACATAAGGTATATCCTAACAGCCATAAAGCGGAACTTGACAGTAAAACCATAAGAGTAGGGGACATTACCACCCCACAATCACCAATGGATAGATCATCCAAAATGAAACTAAATTAGGAAACCTAAGCTTTCAATGACACGTTGGACAAGAGGGAATTCATTCATAAATATACAACATTCTATTGCAAAACAACAGAAAACACTCTCTCCTCAGGTACTCATGAAACACTCTCCAAGTTATATCATATGTAGGGTCACACATAAAGCCTTAGAAATCTAAGAAAATTGAAATAGCATCAGGTATAATTTCCGCCTACTGTGCTATGAAACTAGATAGGAATTAAAAGAAAAAAAAACTGTAAATAATACAAACACATGGAAGCTAAACAAAACGCTGTTACATAACCAAGAATACACTGTAGAAAACTAAGATGGGATCACAAATACCTGGGAAAAATTGAAAATGTAAATAGGAACACCCAAATCTATGGAACGAAACAAATGCAACTCTAAAAGCAGAGCTGTGCGAGCAAAGAAGCGAAAAAGGAATCTCTCCCAGCACCCGCACGAAGAGTGGATGAAATCTCCACATTCAACGTGAAGTACCCCGCATCTCTGGAACACCTGAATAGAACAATGAATCAGTCCAAAATTGAGGAGGTGGACTTTGTGAGCATAGATATATTAGTTTTTCCACTTTTTCACTTTTTGTGAATGTGTAGGTGTATGCCGCTGTGAGTCATTTTGTCTGTATAGCTAAGCTTTAACCATTTGTGCTAGAGTTCTGTGTGACTGCTTTTCTTTTTAATTTTTAAAATTTTCTCTTAATACATATTTTTCATTTTAATAACTTCATTTTATTTGATTTTACTTTATTTTGTTTTATTTTATCCTCATTCTTTGTTTCCTTCTCTTTTCTCTCCCACTTTTTCTGAGCTGTGAGGATGAATGTCTCTAGGTGCTCTAACCAGGAGTCAGAGCTCTGAATCTGAGGAGGGAAAACCAAGTTCAGGACACTGGGGCACAGGAGACCTGACAGCTTCACATAATATCAAATGGAGAAAATCTCCCAGAGATTTCTTTCTCAACGCCAAGACCCACATTCACTCAGTGACCAGTAAGCAACAGTGCTGGACACCGTATGCCAAACAATGAGCAAGACAGAAACAGTCCCATCCGTCATCAGAGAGGTTGCCTTAAATCATCATAAGGAAGGAGACACCAAAATACACACCAGAAGTTGTGGAAATGCCCACCAGAAAGACAGGATCCAGCCTCATTCAAAAGAACACACGCATAAATCCCCTCCACGAAGAAGCCTACACAACCCACTTAAGAAACCTAAGCCGCTTGGGAGAGACACCAAAAACAACAATAACTACGGGCATGACGCCTGTGAAAAGGAACCCCAAGCACAGTAAGTTAACCAAAATTAGGAGACCAAAAAACACACAGCTGACGAAGCAGCAAGGTCAAAACGCACCAGACCTAACAAATGAAGAGGAAATAGGCAGTCTACCCGAAAAAGAATTCAGAATAATGATAGGAAAAACGATTCAACATCGTGGAAATAGGAGAGAGAAAATACAGGAAACGTTTCACAGGGGTCGACAAGAACTGAAGAGCAAACAAACAGTGATGAAGAACACAATAAATGAAAATAATTATTCTCTAGCATGGATCACTAGCACAATAACTGAGGCACAAGAACGGTTAACTGGCCTGGAAGATAAAATAGTTCAAATAAATACTGCGGATCAAAATAAAGAACAAAGAATTAAAGGAACGGAGGACAGTCTCAGCGACACTTGGGACAACATTAAATGCACCAACATTCGAATTATATGGCTCTCAGAAGAAGAAGAGAAAGAGAAAAGGCGTGAGAATATATTTGAAGAGATTATAGTTGAAAACTTCCCTAGTATGGGAAAGGAAAGAGGTAATCAAGTCCAGGAAGCACAGAGAGTCTCATACAGGATAATTCCAAGGAGAAACACGCCAAGACACGTATTCATCAAACTATTAAAATCTAAATGTATAGGAAACATGTAAAAAGCAGCATGGGAAAAGCACCATTTACCATTCAAGGGAATCCACGTAAGTTAACAGCCGACCTTTCAGCAGAAATTCTGCAAGAGAGAAGGAAGTGGCAGTATACGTATTTAAAGAGATGAAAGGAAAAAACCTACAACCAATGTTACTGTTTTCAGCAAGAATCTCATTGAGATTGGACAGAAAAACTAAAAACTTTACAGAAAAACAAACGGAAAGAGAATTCAGCACCACGCAACAGCTTTATACCAAAAGATAAAGGAACTTCTCTAGGCAGGAATCACAAAGAAAAGAAAAGACCTCCTAGAACAAACCAAAAACAATTAACAAAACGGGAAGAGGAACAACCATATTGGCAATTACCTTACATGTAAATGGATTCATTGCTCCAACCACAACAGATAAAATGGCTGAAGGGATACAACAACAAGCCCATTATATATGCTGCCTAGAAGAGACCCATTTTAGACCTAGGGATAGATACAGACTGAAACTGAGGATATGACAAGAGACATTCCATTCACATGGAAATCAAAGGAAACCTGGAGTTACAATTCTCATATCAGAAGAAATAGACTTTAAGATAAAGACTATTTCAAGAAACAAACAAGGACACTACACACTGATCAAGGGATCAAACCAAGGAGAGGATCTAAGAAATGCAAATACTTATGAACCCAACCGAGGAGCACTTCAATACATAAGGTATATCCTAACAGCCATAAAGCGGAACTTGACAGTAAAACCATAAGAGTAGGGGACATTACCACCCCACAATCACCAATGGATAGATCATCCAAAATGAAACTAAATTAGGAAACCTAAGCTTTCAATGACACGTTGGACAAGAGGGAATTCATTCATAAATATACAACATTCTATTGCAAAACAACAGAAAACACTCTCTCCTCAGGTACTCATGAAACACTCTCCAAGTTATATCATAAGTAGGGTCACACATAAAGTCTTTGAAATCTAAGAAAATTGAAATAGCATCAGGTATAATTTCCGCCTAGAGTGCTATGAAACTAGATAGGAATTAAAAGAAAAAAAACTGTAAATAATACAAACACATGGAAGCTAAACAAAACGCTGTTACATAACCAAGAATACACTGTAGAAAACTAAGATGGGATCACAAATACCTGGGAAAAATTGAAAATGTAAATAGGAACACCCAAATCTATGGAATGAAACAAATGCAACTCTAAAAGCAGAGCTGTGCGAGCAAAGAAGCGAAAAAGAAATCTCTCCCAGCACCCGCACGAAGAGTGGATGAAATCTCCACATTCAACGTGAAGTACCCCGCATCTCTGGAACACCTGAATAGAACAATGAATCAGTCCAAAATTGAGGAGGTGGACTTTGTGAGCATAGATATATTAGTTTTTCCACTTTTTCACTTTTTGTGAATGTGTAGGTGTATGCCGCTCTGAGTCATTTTGTCTGTATAGCTAAGCTTTAACCATTTGTGCTAGAGTTCTGTGTGACTGCTTTTCTTTTTAATTTTTAAAATTTTCTCTTAATACATATTTTTCATTTTAATAACTTCATTTTATTTGATTTTACTTTATTTTGTTTTATTTTATCCTCATTCTTTGTTTCCTTCACTTTTCTCTCCCACTTTGTCTGAGCTGTGAGGATGAATGTCTCTAGGTGCTCTAACCAGGAGTCAGAGCTCTGCATCTGAGGAGGGAAAACCAAGTTCAGGACACTGGGGCACAGGAGACCTGACAGCTTCACATAATATCAAATGGAGAAAATCTCCCAGAGATTTCTTTCTCAACGCCAAGACCCACATTCATTCAGTGACCAGTAAGCAACCGTGCTGGACACCGTATGCCAAACAATGAGCAAGAGAGAAACAGTCCCATCCGTTATCAGAGAGGATGCCTTAAATCATCATAAGGACGGAGGCACCAAAATACACACCAGCAGTTGTGGAAATGCCCACCAGAAAGACAGGATCCAGCCTCATTCAAAAGAACACAAGCATAACTCCCCTCCACGAAGAAGCCTACACAACCCACTTAACAAACCTAAGCCGCTTGGGACAGACACCAAAAACAATAATAACTACGGGCATGACGCCTGTGAAAAGGAACCACAAGCACAGTAAGTTAACCAAAATTAGGAGACCAAAAAACACACAGCTGACGAAGCAGCAAGGTCAAAACGCACCAGACCTAACAAATGAAGAGGAAATAGGCAGTCTACCCGAAAAAGAATTCAGAATAATGATAGGAAAAACGATTCAACCTCGTGGAAATAGGAGAGAGAAAATACAGGAAACGTTTCACAGGGGTCGACAAGAACTGAAGAGCAAACAAACAGTGATGAAGAACACGATAAATGAAAATAATTATTCTCTAGCATGGATCACTAGCACAATAACTGAGGCACAAGAACGGTTAAGTGGCCTGGAAGATAAAATAGTTCAAATAAATACTGCGGATCAAAATAAAGAACAAAGAATGAAAGGAACGGAGGACAGTCTCAGCGACCCTTGGGACAACATTAAATGCACCAACATTCGAATTATATGGCTCTCCGAAGAAGAAGAGAAAGAGAAAATGCGTGAGAATATATTTGAAGAGATTATAGTTGAAAACTTCCCTAGTATGGGAAAGGAAAGAGGTAATCAAGTCCAGGAAGCACAGAGAGTCTCATACAGGATAATTCCAAGGAGAAACACGCCAAGACACGTATTCATCAAACTATTAAAATCTAAATGTATAGGAAACTTGTAAAAAGCAGCATGGGAAAAGCACCATTTACCATTCAAGGGAATCCACGTAAGTTAACAGCCGACCTTTCAGCAGAAATTCTGCAAGAGAGAAGGAAGTGGCAGTATACGTATTTAAAGAGATGAAAGGAAAAAACCTACAACCAATGTTACTGTTTTCAGCAAGAATCTCATTGAGATTGGACAGAGAAACTAAAAACTTTACAGAAAAACAAATGGAAAGAGAATTCAGCACCACGCAACAGCTTTATACCAAAGGATAAAGGAACTTCTCTAGGCAGGAATCACAAAGAAAAGAAAAGACCTCCTAGAACAAACCAAAAACAATTAACAAAACGGGAAGAGGAACAACCATATTGGCAATTACCTTACATGTAAATGGATTCATTGCTCCAACCACAACAGATAAAATGGCTGAAGGGATACAACAACAAGCCCATTATATATGCTGCCTAGAAGAGACCCATTTTAGACCTAGGGATAGATAGAGACTGAAACTGAGGATATGACAAGAGACATTCCATTCACATGGAAATCAAAGGAAACCTGGAGTTACAATTCTCATATCAGAAGAAATAGACTTTAAGATAAAGACTATTTCAAGAAACAAACAAGGACACTACACACTGATCAAGGGATCAAACCAAGGAGAGGATCTAAGAAATGCAAATACTTATGAACCCAACCGAGGAGCACTTCAATACATAAGGTATATCCTAACAGCCATAAAGCGGAACTTGACAGTAAAACCATAAGAGTAGGGGACATTACCACCCCACAATCACCAATGGATAGATCATCCAAAATGAAACTAAATTAGGAAACCTAAGCTTTCAATGACACGTTGGACAAGAGGGAATTCATTCATAAATATACAACATTCTATTGCAAAACAACAGAAAACACTCTCTCCTCAGGTACTCATGAAACACTCTCCAAGTTATATCATATGTAGGGTCACACATAAAGCCTTAGAAATCTAAGAAAATTGAAATAGCATCAGGTATAATTTCCGCCTACTGTGCTATGAAACTAGATAGGAATTAAAAGAAAAAAAAACTGTAAATTATACAAACACATGGAAGCTAAACAAAACGCTGTTACATAACCAAGAATACACTGTAGAAAACTAAGATGGGATCACAAATACCTGGGAAAAATTGAAAATGTAAATAGGAACACCCAAATCTATGGAATGAAACAAATGCAACTCTAAAAGCAGAGCTGTGCGAGCAAAGAAGCGAAAAAGTAATCTCTCCCAGCACCCGCACGAAGAGTGGATGAAATCTCCACATTCAACGTGAAGTACCCCGCATCTCTGGAACACATGAATAGAACAATGAATCAGTCCAAAATTGAGGAGGTGGACTTTGTGAGCATAGATATATTAGTTTTTCCACTTTTTCACTTTTTGTGAATGTGTAGGTGTATGCCGCTGTGAGTCATTTTGTCTGTATAGCTAAGCTTTAACCATTTGTGCTAGAGTTCTGTGTGACTGCTTTTCTTTTTAATTTTTAAAATTTTCTCTTAATACATATTTTTCATTTTAATAACTTCATTTTATTTGATTTTACTTTATTTTGTTTTATTTTATCCTCATTCTTTGTTTCCTTCTCTTTTCTCTCCCACTTTTTCTGAGCTGTGAGGATGAATGTCTCTAGGTGCTCTAACCAGGAGTCAGAGCTCTGCATCTGAGGAGGGAAAACCAAGTTCAGGACACTGGGGCACAGGAGACCTGACAGCTTCACATAATATCAAATGGAGAAAATCTCCCAGAGATTTCTTTCTCAACGCCAAGACCCACATTCACTCAGTGACCAGTAAGCAACAATGCTGGACACCATATGCCAAACAATGAGCAAGACAGAAACAGTCCCATCCGTTATCAGAGAGGTTGCCTTAAATCATCATAAGTAAGGAGACACCAAAATACACACCAGAAGTTGTGGAAATGCCCACCAGAAAGACCGGATCCAGCCTCATTCAAAAGAACACACGCATAAATCCCCTCCACGAAGAAGCCTACACAACCCACTTAACAAACCTAAGCCGCTTGGGACAGACACCAAAAACAACAATAACTACGGGCATGACGCCTGTGAAAAGGAACCCCAAGCACAGTAAGTTAACCAAAATTAGGAGACCAAAAAACACACAGCTGACGAAGCAGCAAGGTCAAAACGCACCAGACCTAACAAATGAAGAGGAAATAGGCAGTCTACCCGAAAAAGAATTCAGAATAATGATAGGAAAAACGATTCAACATCGTGGAAATAGGAGAGAGAAAATACAGGAAACGTTTCACAGGGGTCGACAAGAACTGAAGAGCAAACAAACAGTGATGAAGAACACAATAAATGAAAATAATTATTCTCAAGCATGGATCACTAGCACAATAACTGAGGCACAAGAACGGTTAAGTGGCCTGGAAGATAAAATAGTTCAAATAAATACTGCGGATCAAAATAAAGAATAAAGAATGAAAGGAACGGAGGACAGTCTCAGCGACCCTTGGGACAACATTAAATGCACCAACATTCGAATTATATGGCTCTCAGAAGAAGAAGAGAAAGTGAAAAGGCGGAAGAATATATTTGAAGAGATTATAGTTGAAAACTTCCCTAGTATGGGAAAGGAAAGAGGTAATCAAGTCCAGGAAGCACAGACAGTCTCATACAGGATAATTCCAAGGAGAAACAGGCCAAGACACGTATTCATCAAACTATTAAAATCTAAATGTATAGGAAACATGTAAAAAGCAGCATGGGAAAAGCACCATTTACCATTCAAGGGAATCCACGTAAGTTAACAGCCGACCTTTCAGCAGAAATTCTGCAAGAGAGAAGGAAGTGGCAGTATACGTATTTAAAGAGATGAAAGGAAAAAACCTACAACCAATGTTACTGTTTTCAGCAAGAATCTCATTGAGATTGGACAGAGAAACTAAAAACTTTACAGAAAAACAAACGGAAAGAGAATTCAGCACCACGCAACAGCTTTATACCAAAGGATAAAGGAACTTCTCTAGGCAGGAATCACAAAGAAAAGAAAAGACCTCCTAGAACAAACCAAAAACAATTAACAAAACGGGAAGAGGAACATCCATATTGGCAATTACCTTACATGTAAATGGATTCATTGCTCCAACCACAACAGATAAACTGGCTGAAGGGATACAACAACAAGCCCATTATATATGCTGCCTAGAAGAGACCCATTTTAGACCTAGGGATAGATACAGACTGAAACTGAGGATATGGCAAGAGACATTCCATTCACATGGAAATCAAAGGAAACCTGGAGTTACAATTCTCATATCAGAAGAAATAGACTTTAAGATAAAGACTATTTGAAGAAACACACAAGGACACTACACACTGATCAAGGGATCAAACCAAGGAGAGGATCTAAGAAATGCAAATACTTATGAACCCAACCGAGGAGCACTTCAATACATAAGGTATATCCTAACAGCCATAAAGCGGAACTTGACAGTAAAACCATAAGAGTAGGGGACATTACCACCCCACAATCACCAATGGATAGATCATCCAAAATGAAACTAAATTAGGAAACCTAAGCTTTCAATGACACGTTGGACAAGAGGGAATTCATTCATAAATATACAACATTCTATTGCAAAACAACAGAAAACACTCTCTCCTCAGGTACTCATGAAACACTCTCCAAGTTATATCATATGTAGGGTCACACATAAAGCCTTAGAAATCTAAGAAAATTGAAATAGCATCAGGTATAATTTCCGCCTACTGTGCTATGAAACTAGATAGGAATTAAAAGAAAAAAAAAACTGTAAATAATACAAACACATGGAAGCTAAACAAAACGCTGTTACATAACCAAGAATACACTGTAGAAAACTAAGATGGGATCACAAATACCTGGGAAAAATTGAAAATGTAAATAGGAACACCCAAATCTATGGAATGAAACAAATGCAACTCTAAAAGCAGAGCTGTGCGAGCAAAGAAGCGAAAAAGTAATCTCTCCCAGCACCCGCACGAAGAGTGGATGAAATCTCCACATTCAACGTGAAGTACCCCGCATCTCTGGAACACATGAATAGAACAATGAATCAGTCCAAAATTGAGGAGGTGGACTTTGTGAGCATAGATATATTAGTTTTTCCACTTTTTCACTTTTTGTGAATGTGTAGGTGTATGCCGCTGTGAGTCATTTTGTCTGTATAGCTAAGCTTTAACCATTTGTGCTAGAGTTCTGTGTGACTGCTTTTCTTTTTAATTTTTAAAATTTTCTCTTAATACATATTTTTCATTTTAATAACTTCATTTTATTTGATTTTACTTTATTTTGTTTTATTTTATCCTCATTCTTTGTTTCCTTCTCTTTTCTCTCCCACTTTTTCTGAGCTGTGAGGATGAATGTCTCTAGGTGCTCTAAGCAGGAGTCAGAGCTCTGCATCTGAGGAGGGAAAACCAAGTTCAGGACACTGGGGCACAGGAGACCTGACAGCTTCACATAATATCAAATGGCGAAAATCTCCCAGAGATTTCTTTCTCAACGCCAAGACCCACATTCACTCAGTGACCAGTAAGCAACAGTGCTGGACACCGTATGCCAAACAATGAGCAAGACAGAAACAGTCCCATCCGTTATCAGAGAGGTTGCCTTAAATCATCATAAGGAAGGAGACACCAAAATACACACCAGAAGTTGTGGAAATGCCCACCAGAAAGACCGGATCCAGCCTCATTCAAAAGAACACACGCATAAATCCCCTCCACGAAGAAGCCTACACAACCCACTTAACAAACCTAAGCCGCTTGGGACAGACACCAAAAACAACAATAACTACGGGCATGACGCCTGTGAAAAGGAACCCCAAGCACAGTAAGTTAACCAAAATTAGGAGACCAAAAAACACACAGCTGACGAAGCAGCAAGGTCAAAACGCACCAGACCTAACAAATGAAGAGGAAATAGGCAGTCTACCCGAAAAAGAATTCAGAATAATGATAGGAAAAACGATTCAACATCGTGGAAATAGGAGAGAGAAAATACAGGAAACGTTTCACAGGGGTCGACAAGAACTGAAGAGCAAACAAACAGTGATGAAGAACACAATAAATGAAAATAATTATTCTCTAGCATTGATCACTAGCACAATAACTGAGGCACAAGAACGGTTAAGTGGCCTGGAAGATAAAATAGTTCAAATAAATACTGCGGATCAAAATAAAGAACAAAGAATGAAAGGAACGGAGGACAGTCTCAGCGACCCTTGGGACAACATTAAATGCACCAACATTCGAATTATATGGCTCTCAGAAGAAGAAGAGAAAGAGAAAAGGCGGGAGAATATATTTGAAGAGATTATAGTTGAAAACTTCCCTAGTATGGGAAAGGAAAGAGGTAATCAAGTCCAGGAAGCACAGAGAGTCTCATACAGGATAATTCCAAGGAGAAACAGGCCAAGACACGTATTCATCAAACTATTAAAATCTAAATGTATAGGAAACATGTAAAAAGCAGCATGGGAAAAGCACCATTTACCATTCAAGGGAATCCACGTAAGTTAACAGCCGACCTTTCAGCAGAAATTCTGCAAGAGAGAAGGAAGTGGCAGTATACGTATTTAAAGAGATGAAAGGAAAAAACCTACAACCAATGTTACTGTTTTCAGCAAGAATCTCATTGAGATTGGACAGAGAAACTAAAAACTTTACAGAAAAACAAACGGAAAGAGAATTCAGCACCACGCAACAGCTTTATACCAAAGGATAAAGGAACTTCTCTAGGCAGGAATCACAAAGAAAAGAAAAGACCTCCTAGAACAAACCAAAAACAATTAACAAAACGGGAAGAGGAACATCCATATTGGCAATTACCTTACATGTAAATGGATTCATTGCTCCAACCACAACAGATAAACTGGCTGAAGGGATACAACAACAAGCCCATTATATATGCTGCCTAGAAGAGACCCATTTTAGACCTAGGGATAGATACAGACTGAAACTGAGGATATGGCAAGAGACATTCCATTCACATGGAAATCAAAGGAAACCTGGAGTTACAATTCTCATATCAGAAGAAATAGACTTTAAGATAAAGACTATTTCAAGAAACACACAAGGACACTACACACTGATCAAGGGATCAAACCAAGGAGAGGATCTAAGAAATGCAAATACTTATGAACCCAACCGAGGAGCACTTCAATACATAAGGTATATCCTAACAGCCATAAAGCGGAACTTGACAGTAAAACCATAAGAGTAGGGGACATTACCACCCCACAATCACCAATGGATAGATCATCCAAAATGAAACTAAATTAGGAAACCTAAGCTTTCAATGACACGTTGGACAAGAGGGAATTCATTCATAAATATACAACATTCTATTGCAAAACAACAGAAAACACTCTCTCCTCAGGTACTCATGAAACACTCTCCAAGTTATATCATATGTAGGGTCACACATAAAGCCTTAGAAATCTAAGAAAATTGAAATAGCATCAGGTATAATTTCCGCCTACTGTGCTATGAAACTAGATAGGAATTAAAAGAAAAAAAAAACTGTAAATAATACAAACACATGGAAGCTAAACAAAACGCTGTTACATAACCAAGAATACACTGTAGAAAACTAAGATGGGATCACAAATACCTGGGAAAAATTGAAAATGTAAATAGGAACACCCAAATCTATGGAATGAAACAAATGCAACTCTAAAAGCAGAGCTGTGCGAGCAAAGAAGCGAAAAAGTAATCTCTCCCAGCACCCGCACGAAGAGTGGATGAAATCTCCACATTCAACGTGAAGTACCCCGCATCTCTGGAACACATGAATAGAACAATGAATCAGTCCAAAATTGAGGAGGTGGACTTTGTGAGCATAGATATATTAGTTTTTCCACTTTTTCACTTTTTGTGAATGTGTAGGTGTATGCCGCTGTGAGTCATTTTGTCTGTATAGCTAAGCTTTAACCATTTGTGCTAGAGTTCTGTGTGACTGCTTTTCTTTTTAATTTTTAAAATTTTCTCTTAATACATATTTTTCATTTTAATAACTTCATTTTATTTGATTTTACTTTATTTTGTTTTATTTTATCCTCATTCTTTGTTTCCTTCTCTTTTCTCTCCCACTTTTTCTGAGCTGTGAGGATGAATGTCTCTAGGTGCTCTAACCAGGAGTCAGAGCTCTGCATCTGAGGAGGGAAAACCAAGTTCAGGACACTGGGGCACAGGAGACCTGACAGCTTCACATAATATCAAATGGAGAAAATCTCCCAGAGATTTCTTTCTCAACGCCAAGACCCACATTCACTCAGTGACCAGTAAGCAACAGTGCTGGACACCGTATGCCAAACAATGAGCAAGACAGAAACAGTCCCATCTGTTATCAGAGAGGATGCCTTAAATCATCATAAGGACGGAGACACCAAAATACACACCAGCAGTTGTGGAAATGCCCACCAGAAAGACAGGATCCAGCCTCATTCAAAAGAACACAAGCGTAACTCCCCTCCACGAAGAAGCCTACACAACCCACTTAAGAAACCTAAGCCGCTTGGGACAGACACCAAAAACAACAATAACTACGGGCATGACGCCTGTGAAAAGGAACCCCAAGCACAGTAAGTTAACAAAAATTAGGAGACCAAAAAACACACAGCTGACGAAGCAGCAAGGTCAAAACGCACTAGACCTAACAAATGAAGAGGAAATAGGCAGTCTACCCGAAAAAGAATTCAGAATAATGATAGGAAAAACGATTCAACATCGTGGAAATAGGAGAGAGAAAATATATGAAACGTTTCACAGGGGTCGACAAGAACTGAAGAGCAAACAAACAGTGATGAAGAACACGATAAATGAAAATAATTATTCTCTAGCTTGGATCACTAGCACAATAACTGAGGCACAAGAACGGTTAAGTGGCCTGGAAGATAAAATAGTTCAAATAAATACTGCGGATCAAAATAAAGAACAAAGAATGAAAGGAACGGAGGACAGTCTCAGCGACCCTTGGGACAACATTAAATGCACCAACATTCGAATTATATGGCTCTCAGAAGAAGAAGAGAAAGAGAAAAGGCGGGAGAATATATTTGAAGAGATTATAGTTGAAAACTTCCCTAGTATGGAAAGGAAAGAGGTAATCAAGTCCAGGAAGCACAGAGAGTCTCATACAGGATAATTCCAAGGAGAAACAAGCCAAGACACGTATTCATCAAACTATTAAAATCTAAATGTATAGGAAACATGTAAAAAGCAGCATGGGAAAAGCACCATTTACCATTCAAGGGAATCCACGTAAGTTAACAGCCGACCTTTCAGCAGAAATTCTGCAAGAGAGAAGGAAGTGGCAGTATACGTATTTAAAGAGATGAAAGGAAAAAACCTACAACCAATGTTACTGTTTTCAGCAAGAATCTCATTGAGATTGGACAGAAAAACTAAAAACTTTACAGAAAAACAAACGGAAAGAGAATTCAGCACCACGCAACAGCTTTATACCAAAGGATAAAGGAACTTCTCTAGGCAGGAATCACAAAGAAAAGAAAAGACCTCCTAGAACAAACCAAAAACAATTAACAAAACGGGAAGAGGAACAACCATATTGGCAATTACCTTACATGTAAATGGATTCATTGCTCCAACCACAACAGACAAAATGGCTGAAGGGATACAACAACAAGCCCATTATATATGCTGCCTAGAAGAGACCCATTTTAGACCTAGGGATAGATACAGACTGAAACTGAGGATATGACAAGAGACATTCCATTCACATGGAAATCAAAGGAAACCTGGAGTTACAATTCTCATATCAGAAGAAATAGACTTTAAGATAAAGACTATTTGAAGAAACAAACAAGGACACTACACACTGATCAAGGGATCAAACCAAGGAGAGGATCTAAGAAATGCAAATACTTATGAACCCAACCGAGGAGCACTTCAATACATAAGGTATATCCTAACAGCCATAAAGCGGAACTTGACAGTAAAACCATAAGAGTAGGGGACATTACCACCCCACAATCACCAATGGATAGATCATCCAAAATGAAACTAAATTAGGAAACCTAAGCTTTCAATGACACGTTGGACAAGAGGGAATTCATTCATAAATATACAACATTCTATTGCAAAACAACAGAAAACACTCTCTCCTCAGGTACTCATGAAACACTCTCCAAGTTATATCATATGTAGGGTCACACATAAAGCCTTAGAAATCTAAGAAAATTGAAATAGCATCAGGTATAATTTCCGCCTACTGTGCTATGAAACTAGATAGGAATTAAAAGAAAAAAAAACTGTAAATAATACAAACACATGGAAGCTAAACAAAACGCTGTTACATAACCAAGAATACACTGTAGAAAACTAAGATGGGATCACAAATACCTGGGAAAAATTGAAAATGTAAATAGGAACACCCAAATCTATGGAACGAAACAAATGCAACTCTAAAAGCAGAGCTGTGCGAGCAAAGAAGCGAAAAAGGAATCTCTCCCAGCACCCGCACGAAGAGTGGATGAAATCTCCACATTCAACGTGAAGTACCCCGCATCTCTGGAACACCTGAATAGAACAATGAATCAGTCCAAAATTGAGGAGGTGGACTTTGTGAGCATAGATATATTAGTTTTTCCACTTTTTCACTTTTTGTGAATGTGTAGGTGTATGCCGCTGTGAGTCATTTTGTCTGTATAGCTAAGCTTTAACCATTTGTGCTAGAGTTCTGTGTGACTGCTTTTCTTTTTAATTTTTAAAATTTTCTCTTAATACATATTTTTCATTTTAATAACTTCATTTTATTTGATTTTACTTTATTTTGTTTTATTTTATCCTCATTCTTTGTTTCCTTCTCTTTTCTCTCCCACTTTTTCTGAGCTGTGAGGATGAATGTCTCTAGGTGCTCTAACCAGGAGTCAGAGCTCTGAATCTGAGGAGGGAAAACCAAGTTCAGGACACTGGGGCACAGGAGACCTGACAGCTTCACATAATATCAAATGGAGAAAATCTCCCAGAGATTTCTTTCTCAACGCCAAGACCCACATTCACTCAGTGACCAGTAAGCAACAGTGCTGGACACCGTATGCCAAACAATGAGCAAGACAGAAACAGTCCCATCCGTCATCAGAGAGGTTGCCTTAAATCATCATAAGGAAGGAGACACCAAAATACACACCAGAAGTTGTGGAAATGCCCACCAGAAAGACAGGATCCAGCCTCATTCAAAAGAACACACGCATAAATCCCCTCCACGAAGAAGCCTACACAACCCACTTAAGAAACCTAAGCCGCTTGGGAGAGACACCAAAAACAACAATAACTACGGGCATGACGCCTGTGAAAAGGAACCCCAAGCACAGTAAGTTAACCAAAATTAGGAGACCAAAAAACACACAGCTGACGAAGCAGCAAGGTCAAAACGCACCAGACCTAACAAATGAAGAGGAAATAGGCAGTCTACCCGAAAAAGAATTCAGAATAATGATAGGAAAAACGATTCAACATCGTGGAAATAGGAGAGAGAAAATACAGGAAACGTTTCACAGGGGTCGACAAGAACTGAAGAGCAAACAAACAGTGATGAAGAACACAATAAATGAAAATAATTATTCTCTAGCATGGATCACTAGCACAATAACTGAGGCACAAGAACGGTTAACTGGCCTGGAAGATAAAATAGTTCAAATAAATACTGCGGATCAAAATAAAGAACAAAGAATTAAAGGAACGGAGGACAGTCTCAGCGACACTTGGGACAACATTAAATGCACCAACATTCGAATTATATGGCTCTCAGAAGAAGAAGAGAAAGAGAAAAGGCGTGAGAATATATTTGAAGAGATTATAGTTGAAAACTTCCCTAGTATGGGAAAGGAAAGAGGTAATCAAGTCCAGGAAGCACAGAGAGTCTCATACAGGATAATTCCAAGGAGAAACACGCCAAGACACGTATTCATCAAACTATTAAAATCTAAATGTATAGGAAACATGTAAAAAGCAGCATGGGAAAAGCACCATTTACCATTCAAGGGAATCCACGTAAGTTAACAGCCGACCTTTCAGCAGAAATTCTG
The DNA here is from genome assembly GCF_965194825.1 of Balaenoptera physalus. Taxonomy (NCBI): domain Eukaryota; kingdom Metazoa; phylum Chordata; class Mammalia; order Artiodactyla; family Balaenopteridae; genus Balaenoptera; species Balaenoptera physalus. The sequence goes on from NW_028125076.1 coordinate 106,550, forward strand.
CAAGAGAGAAGGAAGTGGCAGTATACGTATTTAAAGAGATGAAAGGAAAAAACCTACAACCAATGTTACTGTTTTCAGCAAGAATCTCATTGAGATTGGACAGAAAAACTAAAAACTTTACAGAAAAACAAACGGAAAGAGAATTCAGCACCACGCAACAGCTTTATACCAAAAGATAAAGGAACTTCTCTAGGCAGGAATCACAAAGAAAAGAAAAGACCTCCTAGAACAAACCAAAAACAATTAACAAAACGGGAAGAGGAACAACCATATTGGCAATTACCTTACATGTAAATGGATTCATTGCTCCAACCACAACAGATAAAATGGCTGAAGGGATACAACAACAAGCCCATTATATATGCTGCCTAGAAGAGACCCATTTTAGACCTAGGGATAGATACAGACTGAAACTGAGGATATGACAAGAGACATTCCATTCACATGGAAATCAAAGGAAACCTGGAGTTACAATTCTCATATCAGAAGAAATAGACTTTAAGATAAAGACTATTTCAAGAAACAAACAAGGACACTACACACTGATCAAGGGATCAAACCAAGGAGAGGATCTAAGAAATGCAAATACTTATGAACCCAACCGAGGAGCACTTCAATACATAAGGTATATCCTAACAGCCATAAAGCGGAACTTGACAGTAAAACCATAAGAGTAGGGGACATTACCACCCCACAATCACCAATGGATAGATCATCCAAAATGAAACTAAATTAGGAAACCTAAGCTTTCAATGACACGTTGGACAAGAGGGAATTCATTCATAAATATACAACATTCTATTGCAAAACAACAGAAAACACTCTCTCCTCAGGTACTCATGAAACACTCTCCAAGTTATATCATAAGTAGGGTCACACATAAAGTCTTTGAAATCTAAGAAAATTGAAATAGCATCAGGTATAATTTCCGCCTAGAGTGCTATGAAACTAGATAGGAATTAAAAGAAAAAAAACTGTAAATAATACAAACACATGGAAGCTAAACAAAACGCTGTTACATAACCAAGAATACACTGTAGAAAACTAAGATGGGATCACAAATACCTGGGAAAAATTGAAAATGTAAATAGGAACACCCAAATCTATGGAATGAAACAAATGCAACTCTAAAAGCAGAGCTGTGCGAGCAAAGAAGCGAAAAAGAAATCTCTCCCAGCACCCGCACGAAGAGTGGATGAAATCTCCACATTCAACGTGAAGTACCCCGCATCTCTGGAACACCTGAATAGAACAATGAATCAGTCCAAAATTGAGGAGGTGGACTTTGTGAGCATAGATATATTAGTTTTTCCACTTTTTCACTTTTTGTGAATGTGTAGGTGTATGCCGCTCTGAGTCATTTTGTCTGTATAGCTAAGCTTTAACCATTTGTGCTAGAGTTCTGTGTGACTGCTTTTCTTTTTAATTTTTAAAATTTTCTCTTAATACATATTTTTCATTTTAATAACTTCATTTTATTTGATTTTACTTTATTTTGTTTTATTTTATCCTCATTCTTTGTTTCCTTCACTTTTCTCTCCCACTTTGTCTGAGCTGTGAGGATGAATGTCTCTAGGTGCTCTAACCAGGAGTCAGAGCTCTGCATCTGAGGAGGGAAAACCAAGTTCAGGACACTGGGGCACAGGAGACCTGACAGCTTCACATAATATCAAATGGAGAAAATCTCCCAGAGATTTCTTTCTCAACGCCAAGACCCACATTCATTCAGTGACCAGTAAGCAACCGTGCTGGACACCGTATGCCAAACAATGAGCAAGAGAGAAACAGTCCCATCCGTTATCAGAGAGGATGCCTTAAATCATCATAAGGACGGAGGCACCAAAATACACACCAGCAGTTGTGGAAATGCCCACCAGAAAGACAGGATCCAGCCTCATTCAAAAGAACACAAGCATAACTCCCCTCCACGAAGAAGCCTACACAACCCACTTAACAAACCTAAGCCGCTTGGGACAGACACCAAAAACAATAATAACTACGGGCATGACGCCTGTGAAAAGGAACCACAAGCACAGTAAGTTAACCAAAATTAGGAGACCAAAAAACACACAGCTGACGAAGCAGCAAGGTCAAAACGCACCAGACCTAACAAATGAAGAGGAAATAGGCAGTCTACCCGAAAAAGAATTCAGAATAATGATAGGAAAAACGATTCAACCTCGTGGAAATAGGAGAGAGAAAATACAGGAAACGTTTCACAGGGGTCGACAAGAACTGAAGAGCAAACAAACAGTGATGAAGAACACGATAAATGAAAATAATTATTCTCTAGCATGGATCACTAGCACAATAACTGAGGCACAAGAACGGTTAAGTGGCCTGGAAGATAAAATAGTTCAAATAAATACTGCGGATCAAAATAAAGAACAAAGAATGAAAGGAACGGAGGACAGTCTCAGCGACCCTTGGGACAACATTAAATGCACCAACATTCGAATTATATGGCTCTCCGAAGAAGAAGAGAAAGAGAAAATGCGTGAGAATATATTTGAAGAGATTATAGTTGAAAACTTCCCTAGTATGGGAAAGGAAAGAGGTAATCAAGTCCAGGAAGCACAGAGAGTCTCATACAGGATAATTCCAAGGAGAAACACGCCAAGACACGTATTCATCAAACTATTAAAATCTAAATGTATAGGAAACTTGTAAAAAGCAGCATGGGAAAAGCACCATTTACCATTCAAGGGAATCCACGTAAGTTAACAGCCGACCTTTCAGCAGAAATTCTGCAAGAGAGAAGGAAGTGGCAGTATACGTATTTAAAGAGATGAAAGGAAAAAACCTACAACCAATGTTACTGTTTTCAGCAAGAATCTCATTGAGATTGGACAGAGAAACTAAAAACTTTACAGAAAAACAAATGGAAAGAGAATTCAGCACCACGCAACAGCTTTATACCAAAGGATAAAGGAACTTCTCTAGGCAGGAATCACAAAGAAAAGAAAAGACCTCCTAGAACAAACCAAAAACAATTAACAAAACGGGAAGAGGAACAACCATATTGGCAATTACCTTACATGTAAATGGATTCATTGCTCCAACCACAACAGATAAAATGGCTGAAGGGATACAACAACAAGCCCATTATATATGCTGCCTAGAAGAGACCCATTTTAGACCTAGGGATAGATAGAGACTGAAACTGAGGATATGACAAGAGACATTCCATTCACATGGAAATCAAAGGAAACCTGGAGTTACAATTCTCATATCAGAAGAAATAGACTTTAAGATAAAGACTATTTCAAGAAACAAACAAGGACACTACACACTGATCAAGGGATCAAACCAAGGAGAGGATCTAAGAAATGCAAATACTTATGAACCCAACCGAGGAGCACTTCAATACATAAGGTATATCCTAACAGCCATAAAGCGGAACTTGACAGTAAAACCATAAGAGTAGGGGACATTACCACCCCACAATCACCAATGGATAGATCATCCAAAATGAAACTAAATTAGGAAACCTAAGCTTTCAATGACACGTTGGACAAGAGGGAATTCATTCATAAATATACAACATTCTATTGCAAAACAACAGAAAACACTCTCTCCTCAGGTACTCATGAAACACTCTCCAAGTTATATCATATGTAGGGTCACACATAAAGCCTTAGAAATCTAAGAAAATTGAAATAGCATCAGGTATAATTTCCGCCTACTGTGCTATGAAACTAGATAGGAATTAAAAGAAAAAAAAACTGTAAATAATACAAACACATGGAAGCTAAACAAAACGCTGTTACATAACCAAGAATACACTGTAGAAAACTAAGATGGGATCACAAATACCTGGGAAAAATTGAAAATGTAAATAGGAACACCCAAATCTATGGAACGAAACAAATGCAACTCTAAAAGCAGAGCTGTGCGAGCAAAGAAGCGAAAAAGGAATCTCTCCCAGCACCCGCACGAAGAGTGGATGAAATCTCCACATTCAACGTGAAGTACCCCGCATCTCTGGAACACCTGAATAGAACAATGAATCAGTCCAAAATTGAGGAGGTGGACTTTGTGAGCATAGATATATTAGTTTTTCCACTTTTTCACTTTTTGTGAATGTGTAGGTGTATGCCGCTGTGAGTCATTTTGTCTGTATAGCTAAGCTTTAACCATTTGTGCTAGAGTTCTGTGTGACTGCTTTTCTTTTTAATTTTTAAAATTTTCTCTTAATACATATTTTTCATTTTAATAACTTCATTTTATTTGATTTTACTTTATTTTGTTTTATTTTATCCTCATTCTTTGTTTCCTTCTCTTTTCTCTCCCACTTTTTCTGAGCTGTGAGGATGAATGTCTCTAGGTGCTCTAAGCAGGAGTCAGAGCTCTGCATCTGAGGAGGGAAAACCAAGTTCAGGACACTGGGGCACAGGAGACCTGACAGCTTCACATAATATCAAATGGAGAAAATCTCCCAGAGATTTCTTTCTCAACGCCAAGACCCACATTCACTCAGTGACCAGTAAGCAACAGTGCTGGACACCGTATGCCAAACAATGAGCAAGACAGAAACAGTCCCATCCGTTATCAGAGAGGATGCCTTAAATCATCATAAGGAAGGAGACACCAAAATACACACCAGAAGTTGTGGAAATGCCCACCAGAAAGACCGGATCCAGCCTCATTCAAAAGAACACACGCATAAATCCCCTCCACGAAGAAGCCTACACAACCCACTTAACAAACCTAAGCCGCTTGGGACAGACACCAAAAACAACAATAACTACGGGCATGACGCCTGTGAAAAGGAACCCCAAGCACAGTAAGTTAACAAAAATTAGGAGACCAAAAAACACACAGCTGACGAAGCAGCAAGGTCAAAACGCAACCAGACCTAACAAATGAAGAGGAAATAGGCAGTCTACCCGAAAAAGAATTCAGAATAATGATAGGAAAAACGATTCAACATCGTGGAAATAGGAGAGAGAAAATACAGGAAACGTTTCACAGGGGTCGACAAGAACTGAAGAGCAAACAAACAGTGATGAAGAACACAATAAATGAAAATAATTATTCTCTAGCTTGGATCACTAGCACAATAACTGAGGCACAAGAACGGTTAAGTGGCCTGGAAGATAAAATAGTTCAAATAAATACTGCGGATCAAAATAAAGAACAAAGAATGAAAGGAACGGAGGACAGTCTCAGCGACCCTTGGGACAACATTAAATGCACCAACATTCGAATTATATGGCTCTCAGAAGAAGAAGAGAAAGAGAAAAGGCGTGAGAATATATTTGAAGAGATTATAGTTGAAAACTTCCCTAGTATGGGAAAGGAATGAGGTAATTAAGTCCAGGAAGCACAGAGAGTGTCATACAGGATAATTCCAAGGAGAAACACGCCAAGACACGTATTCATCAAACTATTAAAATCTAAATGTATAGGAAACATGTAAAAAGCAGCATGGGAAAAGCACCATTTACCATTCAAGGGAATCCACGTAAGTTAACAGCCGACCTTTCAGCAGAAATTCTGCAAGAGAGAAGGAAGTGGCAGTATACGTATTTAAAGAGATGAAAGGAAAAAACCTACAACCAATGTTACTGTTTTCAGCAAGAATCTCATTGAGATTGGACAGAAAAACTAAAAACTTTACAGAAAAACAAACGGAAAGAGAATTCAGCACCACGCAACAGCTTTATACCAAAGGATAAAGGAACTTCTCTAGGCAGGAATCACAAAGAAAAGAAAAGACCTCCTAGAACAAACCAAAAACAATTAACAAAACGGGAAGAGGAACAACCATATTGGCAATTACCTTACATGTAAATGGATTCATTGCTCCAACCACAACAGACAAAATGGCTGAAGGGATACAACAACAAGCCCATTATATATGCTGCCTAGAAGAGACCCATTTTAGACCTAGGGATAGATACAGACTGAAACTGAGGATATGACAAGAGACATTCCATTCACATGGAAATCAAAGGAAACCTGGAGTTACAATTCTCATATCAGAAGAAATAGACTTTAAGATAAAGACTATTTGAAGAAACAAACAAGGACACTACACACTGATCAAGGGATCAAACCAAGGAGAGGATCTAAGAAATGCAAATACTTATGAACCCAACCGAGGAGCACTTCAATACATAAGGTATATCCTAACAGCCATAAAGCGGAACTTGACAGTAAAACCATAAGAGTAGGGGACATTACCACCCCACAATCACCAATGGATAGATCATCCAAAATGAAACTAAATTAGGAAACCTAAGCTTTCAATGACACGTTGGACAAGAGGGAATTCATTCATAAATATACAACATTCTATTGCAAAACAACAGAAAACACTCTCTCCTCAGGTACTCATGAAACACTCTCCAAGTTATATCATATGTAGGGTCACACATAAAGCCTTAGAAATCTAAGAAAATTGAAATAGCATCAGGTATAATTTCCGCCTACTGTGCTATGAAACTAGATAGGAATTAAAAGAAAAAAAAACTGTAAATAATACAAACACATGGAAGCTAAACAAAACGCTGTTACATAACCAAGAATACACTGTAGAAAACTAAGATGGGATCACAAATACCTGGGAAAAATTGAAAATGTAAATAGGAACACCCAAATCTATGGAACGAAACAAATGCAACTCTAAAAGCAGAGCTGTGCGAGCAAAGAAGCGAAAAAGGAATCTCTCCCAGCACCCGCACGAAGAGTGGATGAAATCTCCACATTCAACGTGAAGTACCCCGCATCTCTGGAACACCTGAATAGAACAATGAATCAGTCCAAAATTGAGGAGGTGGACTTTGTGAGCATAGATATATTAGTTTTTCCACTTTTTCACTTTTTGTGAATGTGTAGGTGTATGCCGCTGTGAGTCATTTTGTCTGTATAGCTAAGCTTTAACCATTTGTGCTAGAGTTCTGTGTGACTGCTTTTCTTTTTAATTTTTAAAATTTTCTCTTAATACATATTTTTCATTTTAATAACTTCATTTTATTTGATTTTACTTTATTTTGTTTTATTTTATCCTCATTCTTTGTTTCCTTCTCTTTTCTCTCCCACTTTTTCTGAGCTGTGAGGATGAATGTCTCTAGGTGCTCTAACCAGGAGTCAGAGCTCTGAATCTGAGGAGGGAAAACCAAGTTCAGGACACTGGGGCACAGGAGACCTGACAGCTTCACATAATATCAAATGGAGAAAATCTCCCAGAGATTTCTTTCTCAACGCCAAGACCCACATTCACTCAGTGACCAGTAAGCAACAGTGCTGGACACCGTATGCCAAACAATGAGCAAGACAGAAACAGTCCCATCCGTCATCAGAGAGGTTGCCTTAAATCATCATAAGGAAGGAGACACCAAAATACACACCAGAAGTTGTGGAAATGCCCACCAGAAAGACAGGATCCAGCCTCATTCAAAAGAACACACGCATAAATCCCCTCCACGAAGAAGCCTACACAACCCACTTAAGAAACCTAAGCCGCTTGGGAGAGACACCAAAAACAACAATAACTACGGGCATGACGCCTGTGAAAAGGAACCCCAAGCACAGTAAGTTAACCAAAATTAGGAGACCAAAAAACACACAGCTGACGAAGCAGCAAGGTCAAAACGCACCAGACCTAACAAATGAAGAGGAAATAGGCAGTCTACCCGAAAAAGAATTCAGAATAATGATAGGAAAAACGATTCAACATCGTGGAAATAGGAGAGAGAAAATACAGGAAACGTTTCACAGGGGTCGACAAGAACTGAAGAGCAAACAAACAGTGATGAAGAACACAATAAATGAAAATAATTATTCTCTAGCATGGATCACTAGCACAATAACTGAGGCACAAGAACGGTTAAGTGGCCTGGAAGATAAAATAGTTCAAATAAATACTGCGGATCAAAATAAAGAACAAAGAATTAAAGGAACGGAGGACAGTCTCAGCGACACTTGGGACAACATTAAATGCACCAACATTCGAATTATATGGCTCTCAGAAGAAGAAGAGAAAGAGAAAAGGCGTGAGAATATATTTGAAGAGATTATAGTTGAAAACTTCCCTAGTATGGGAAAGGAAAGAGGTAATCAAGTCCAGGAAGCACAGAGAGTCTCATACAGGATAATTCCAAGGAGAAACACGCCAAGACACGTATTCATCAAACTATTAAAATCTAAATGTATAGGAAACATGTAAAAAGCAGCATGGGAAAAGCACCATTTACCATTCAAGGGAATCCACGTAAGTTAACAGCCGACCTTTCAGCAGAAATTCTGCAAGAGAGAAGGAAGTGGCAGTATACGTATTTAAAGAGATGAAAGGAAAAAACCTACAACCAATGTTACTGTTTTCAGCAAGAATCTCATTGAGATTGGACAGAAAAACTAAAAACTTTACAGAAAAACAAACGGAAAGAGAATTCAGCACCACGCAACAGCTTTATACCAAAGGATAAAGGAACTTCTCTAGGCAGGAATCACAAAGAAAAGAAAAGACCTCCTAGAACAAACCAAAAACAATTAACAAAACGGGAAGAGGAACAACCATATTGGCAATTACCTTACATGTAAATGGATTCATTGCTCCAACCACAACAGATAAAATGGCTGAAGGGATACAACAACAAGCCCATTATATATGCTGCCTAGAAGAGACCCATTTTAGACCTAGGGATAGATACAGACTGAAACTGAGGATATGACAAGAGACATTCCATTCACATGGAAATCAAAGGAAACCTGGAGTTACAATTCTCATATCAGAAGAAATAGACTTTAAGATAAAGACTATTTCAAGAAACAAACAAGGACACTACACACTGATCAAGGGATCAAACCAAGGAGAGGATCTAAGAAATGCAAATACTTATGAACCCAACCGAGGAGCACTTCAATACATAAGGTATATCCTAACAGCCATAAAGCGGAACTTGACAGTAAAACCATAAGAGTAGGGGACATTACCACCCCACAATCACCAATGGATAGATCATCCAAAATGAAACTAAATTAGGAAACCTAAGCTTTCAATGACACGTTGGACAAGAGGGAATTCATTCATAAATATACAACATTCTATTGCAAAACAACAGAAAACACTCTCTCCTCAGGTACTCATGAAACACTCTCCAAGTTATATCATAAGTAGGGTCACACATAAAGTCTTTGAAATCTAAGAAAATTGAAATAGCATCAGGTATAATTTCCGCCTAGAGTGCTATGAAACTAGATAGGAATTAAAAGAAAAAAAACTGTAAATAATACAAACACATGGAAGCTAAACAAAACGCTGTTACATAACCAAGAATACACTGTAGAAAACTAAGATGGGATCACAAATACCTGGGAAAAATTGAAAATGTAAATAGGAACACCCAAATCTATGGAATGAAACAAATGCAACTCTAAAAGCAGAGCTGTGCGAGCAAAGAAGCGAAAAAGAAATCTCTCCCAGCACCCGCACGAAGAGTGGATGAAATCTCCACATTCAACGTGAAGTACCCCGCATCTCTGGAACACCTGAATAGAACAATGAATCAGTCCAAAATTGAGGAGGTGGACTTTGTGAGCATAGATATATTAGTTTTTCCACTTTTTCACTTTTTGTGAATGTGTAGGTGTATGCCGCTCTGAGTCATTTTGTCTGTATAGCTAAGCTTTAACCATTTGTGCTAGAGTTCTGTGTGACTGCTTTTCTTTTTAATTTTTAAAATTTTCTCTTAATACATATTTTTCATTTTAATAACTTCATTTTATTTGATTTTACTTTATTTTGTTTTATTTTATCCTCATTCTTTGTTTCCTTCACTTTTCTCTCCCACTTTGTCTGAGCTGTGAGGATGAATGTCTCTAGGTGCTCTAACCAGGAGTCAGAGCTCTGCATCTGAGGAGGGAAAACCAAGTTCAGGACACTGGGGCACAGGAGACCTGACAGCTTCACATAATATCAAATGGAGAAAATCTCCCAGAGATTTCTTTCTCAACGCCAAGACCCACATTCATTCAGTGACCAGTAAGCAACCGTGCTGGACACCGTATGCCAAACAATGAGCAAGAGAGAAACAGTCCCATCCGTTATCAGAGAGGATGCCTTAAATCATCATAAGGACGGAGGCACCAAAATACACACCAGCAGTTGTGGAAATGCCCACCAGAAAGACAGGATCCAGCCTCATTCAAAAGAACACAAGCATAACTCCCCTCCACGAAGAAGCCTACACAACCCACTTAACAAACCTAAGCCGCTTGGGACAGACACCAAAAACAATAATAACTACGGGCATGACGCCTGTGAAAAGGAACCACAAGCACAGTAAGTTAACCAAAATTAGGAGACCAAAAAACACACAGCTGACGAAGCAGCAAGGTCAAAACGCACCAGACCTAACAAATGAAGAGGAAATAGGCAGTCTACCCGAAAAAGAATTCAGAATAATGATAGGAAAAACGATTCAACCTCGTGGAAATAGGAGAGAGAAAATACAGGAAACGTTTCACAGGGGTCGACAAGAACTGAAGAGCAAACAAACAGTGATGAAGAACACGATAAATGAAAATAATTATTCTCTAGCATGGATCACTAGCACAATAACTGAGGCACAAGAACGGTTAAGTGGCCTGGAAGATAAAATAGTTCAAATAAATACTGCGGATCAAAATAAAGAACAAAGAATGAAAGGAACGGAGGACAGTCTCAGCGACCCTTGGGACAACATTAAATGCACCAACATTCGAATTATATGGCTCTCCGAAGAAGAAGAGAAAGAGAAAATGCGTGAGAATATATTTGAAGAGATTATAGTTGAAAACTTCCCTAGTATGGGAAAGGAAAGAGGTAATCAAGTCCAGGAAGCACAGAGAGTCTCATACAGGATAATTCCAAGGAGAAACACGCCAAGACACGTATTCATCAAACTATTAAAATCTAAATGTATAGGAAACTTGTAAAAAGCAGCATGGGAAAAGCACCATTTACCATTCAAGGGAATCCACGTAAGTTAACAGCCGACCTTTCAGCAGAAATTCTGCAAGAGAGAAGGAAGTGGCAGTATACGTATTTAAAGAGATGAAAGGAAAAAACCTACAACCAATGTTACTGTTTTCAGCAAGAATCTCATTGAGATTGGACAGAGAAACTAAAAACTTTACAGAAAAACAAATGGAAAGAGAATTCAGCACCACGCAACAGCTTTATACCAAAGGATAAAGGAACTTCTCTAGGCAGGAATCACAAAGAAAAGAAAAGACCTCCTAGAACAAACCAAAAACAATTAACAAAACGGGAAGAGGAACAACCATATTGGCAATTACCTTACATGTAAATGGATTCATTGCTCCAACCACAACAGATAAAATGGCTGAAGGGATACAACAACAAGCCCATTATATATGCTGCCTAGAAGAGACCCATTTTAGACCTAGGGATAGATAGAGACTGAAACTGAGGATATGACAAGAGACATTCCATTCACATGGAAATCAAAGGAAACCTGGAGTTACAATTCTCATATCAGAAGAAATAGACTTTAAGATAAAGACTATTTCAAGAAACAAACAAGGACACTACACACTGATCAAGGGATCAAACCAAGGAGAGGATCTAAGAAATGCAAATACTTATGAACCCAACCGAGGAGCACTTCAATACATAAGGTATATCCTAACAGCCATAAAGCGGAACTTGACAGTAAAACCATAAGAGTAGGGGACATTACCACCCCACAATCACCAATGGATAGATCATCCAAAATGAAACTAAATTAGGAAACCTAAGCTTTCAATGACACGTTGGACAAGAGGGAATTCATTCATAAATATACAACATTCTATTGCAAAACAACAGAAAACACTCTCTCCTCAGGTACTCATGAAACACTCTCCAAGTTATATCATATGTAGGGTCACACATAAAGCCTTAGAAATCTAAGAAAATTGAAATAGCATCAGGTATAATTTCCGCCTACTGTGCTATGAAACTAGATAGGAATTAAAAGAAAAAAAAACTGTAAATAATACAAACACATGGAAGCTAAACAAAACGCTGTTACATAACCAAGAATACACTGTAGAAAACTAAGATGGGATCACAAATACCTGGGAAAAATTGAAAATGTAAATAGGAACACCCAAATCTATGGAACGAAACAAATGCAACTCTAAAAGCAGAGCTGTGCGAGCAAAGAAGCGAAAAAGGAATCTCTCCCAGCACCCGCACGAAGAGTGGATGAAATCTCCACATTCAACGTGAAGTACCCCGCATCTCTGGAACACCTGAATAGAACAATGAATCAGTCCAAAATTGAGGAGGTGGACTTTGTGAGCATAGATATATTAGTTTTTCCACTTTTTCACTTTTTGTGAATGTGTAGGTGTATGCCGCTGTGAGTCATTTTGTCTGTATAGCTAAGCTTTAACCATTTGTGCTAGAGTTCTGTGTGACTGCTTTTCTTTTTAATTTTTAAAATTTTCTCTTAATACATATTTTTCATTTTAATAACTTCATTTTATTTGATTTTACTTTATTTTGTTTTATTTTATCCTCATTCTTTGTTTCCTTCTCTTTTCTCTCCCACTTTTTCTGAGCTGTGAGGATGAATGTCTCTAGGTGCTCTAACCAGGAGTCAGAGCTCTGAATCTGAGGAGGGAAAACCAAGTTCAGGACACTGGGGCACAGGAGACCTGACAGCTTCACATAATATCAAATGGAGAAAATCTCCCAGAGATTTCTTTCTCAACGCCAAGACCCACATTCACTCAGTGACCAGTAAGCAACAGTGCTGGACACCGTATGCCAAACAATGAGCAAGACAGAAACAGTCCCATCCGTCATCAGAGATGTTGCCTTAAATCATCATAAGGAAGGAGACACCAAAATACACACCAGAAGTTGTGGAAATGCCCACCAGAAAGACAGGATCCAGCCTCATTCAAAAGAACACACGCATAAATCCCCTCCACGAAGAAGCCTACACAACCCACTTAACAAACCTAAGCCGCTTGGGACAGACACCAAAAACAACAATAACTACGGGCATGACGCCTGTGAAAAGGAACCCCAAGCACAGTAAGTTAACCAAAATTAGGAGACCAAAAAACACACAGCTGACGAAGCAGCAAGGTCAAAACGCACCAGACCTAACAAATGAAGAGGAAATAGGCAGTCTACCCGAAAAAGAATTCAGAATAATGATAGGAAAAACGATTCAACCTCGTGGAAATAGGAGAGAGAAAATACAGGAAACGTTTCACAGGGGTCGACAAGAACTGAAGAGCAAACAAACAGTGATGAAGAACACAATAAATGAAAATAATTATTCTCTAGCATGGATCACTAGCACAATAACTGAGGCACAAGAACGGTTAAGTGGCCTGGAAGATAAAATAGTTCAAATAAATACTGCGGATCAAAATAAAGAACAAAGAATGAAAGGAACGGAGGACAGTCTCAGCGACCCTTGGGACAACATTAAATGCACCAACATTCGAATTATATGGCTCTCCGAAGAAGAAGAGAAAGAGAAAAGGCGTGAGAATATATTTGAAGAGATTATAGTTGAAAACTTCCCTAGTATGGGAAAGGAAAGAGGTAATCAAGTCCAGGAAGCACAGAGAGTCTCATACAGGATAATTCCAAGGAGAAACACGCCAAGACACGTATTCATCAAACTATTAAAATCTAAATGTATAGGAAACATGTAAAAAGCAGCATGGGAAAAGCACCATTTACCATTCAAGGGAATCCACGTAAGTTAACAGCCGACCTTTCAGCAGAAATTCTGCAAGAGAGAAGGAAGTGGCAGTATACGTATTTAAAGAGATGAAAGGAAAAAACCTACAACCAATGTTACTGTTTTCAGCAAGAATCTCATTGAGATTGGACAGAGAAACTAAAAACTTTACAGAAAAACAAACGGAAAGAGAATTCAGCACCACGCAACAGCTTTATACCAAAGGATAAAGCAACTTCTCTAGGCAGGAATCACAAAGAAAAGAAAAGACCTCCTAGAACAAACCAAAAACAATTAACAAAACGGGAAGAGGAACAACCATATTGGCAATTACCTTACATGTAAATGGATTCATTGCTCCAACCACAACAGATAAAATGGCTGAAGGGATACAACAACAAGCCCATTATATATGCTGCCTAGAAGAGACCCATTTTAGACCTAGGGATAGATACAGACTGAAACTGAGGATATGACAAGAGACATTCCATTCACATGGAAATCAAAGGAAACCTGGAGTTACAATTCTCATATCAGAAGAAATAGACTTTAAGATAAGACTATTTGAAGAAACACACAAGGACACTACACACTGATCAAGGGATCAAACCAAGGAGAGGATCTAAGAAATGCAAATACTTATGAACCCAACCGAGGAGCACTTCAATACATAAGGTATATCCTAACAGCCATAAAGCGGAACTTGACAGTAAAACCATAAGAGTAGGGGACATTACCACCCCACAATCACCAATGGATAGATCATCCAAAATGAAACTAAATTAGGAAACCTAAGCTTTCAATGACACGTTGGACAAGAGGGAATTCATTCATAAATATACAACATTCTATTGCAAAACAACAGAAAACACTCTCTCCTCAGGTACTCATGAAACACTCTCCAAGTTATATCATATGTAGGGTCACACATAAAGCCTTAGAAATCTAAGAAAATTGAAATAGCATCAGGTATAATTTCCGCCTACTGTGCTATGAAACTAGATATGAATTAAAAGAAAAAAAAACTGTAAATAATACAAACACATGGAAGCTAAACAAAACGCTGTTACATAACCAAGAATACACTGTAGAAAACTAAGATGGGATCACAAATACCTGGGAAAAATTGAAAATGTAAATAGGAACACCCAAATCTATGGAATGAAACAAATGCAACTCTAAAAGCAGAGCTGTGCGAGCAAAGAAGCGAAAAAGTAATCTCTCCCAGCACCCGCACGAAGAGTGGATGAAATCTCCACATTCAACGTGAAGTACCCCGCATCTCTGGAACACATGAATAGAACAATGAATCAGTCCAAAATTGAGGAGGTGGACTTTGTGAGCATAGATATATTAGTTTTTCCACTTTTTCACTTTTTGTGAATGTGTAGGTGTATGCCGCTGTGAGTCATTTTGTCTGTATAGCTAAGCTTTAACCATTTGTGCTAGAGTTCTGTGTGACTGCTTTTCTTTTTAATTTTTAAAATTTTCTCTTAATACATATTTTTCATTTTAATAACTTCATTTTATTTGATTTTACTTTATTTTGTTTTATTTTATCCTCATTCTTTGTTTCCTTCTCTTTTCTCTCCCACTTTTTCTGAGCTGTGAGGATGAATGTCTCTAGGTGCTCTAAGCAGGAGTCAGAGCTCTGCATCTGAGGAGGGAAAACCAAGTTCAGGACACTGGGGCACAGGAGACCTGACAGCTTCACATAATATCAAATGGAGAAAATCTCCCAGAGATTTCTTTCTCAACGCCAAGACCCACATTCACTCAGTGACCAGTAAGCAACAGTGCTGGACACCGTATGCCAAACAATGAGCAAGACAGAAACAGTCCCATCCGTTATCAGAGAGGATGCCTTAAATCATCATAAGGAAGGAGACACCAAAATACACACCAGAAGTTGTGGAAATGCCCACCAGAAAGACCGGATCCAGCCTCATTCAAAAGAACACACGCATAAATCCCCTCCACGAAGAAGCCTACACAACCCACTTAACAAACCTAAGCCGCTTGGGACAGACACCAAAAACAACAATAACTACGGGCATGACGCCTGTGAAAAGGAACCCCAAGCACAGTAAGTTAACAAAAATTAGGAGACCAAAAAACACACAGCTGACGAAGCAGCAAGGTCAAAACGCAACCAGACCTAACAAATGAAGAGGAAATAGGCAGTCTACCCGAAAAAGAATTCAGAATAATGATAGGAAAAACGATTCAACATCGTGGAAATAGGAGAGAGAAAATACAGGAAACGTTTCACAGGGGTCGACAAGAACTGAAGAGCAAACAAACAGTGATGAAGAACACAATAAATGAAAATAATTATTCTCTAGCATGGATCACTAGCACAATAACTGAGGCACAAGAACGGTTAAGTGGCCTGGAAGATAAAATAGTTCAAATAAATACTGCGGATCAAAATAAAGAACAAAGAATGAAAGGAACGGAGGACAGTCTCAGCGACCCTTGGGACAACATTAAATGCACCAACATTCGAATTATATGGCTCTCCGAAGAAGAAGAGAAAGAGAAAAGGCGTGAGAATATATTTGAAGAGATTATAGTTGAAAACTTCCCTAGTATGGGAAAGGAAAGAGGTAATCAAGTCCAGGAAGCACAGAGAGTCTCATACAGGATAATTCCAAGGAGAAACACGCCAAGACACGTATTCATCAAACTATTAAAATCTAAATGTATAGGAAACATGTAAAAAGCAGCATGGGAAAAGCACCATTTACCATTCAAGGGAATCCACGTAAGTTAACAGCCGACCTTTCAGCAGAAATTCTGCAAGAGAGAAGGAAGTGGCAGTATACGTATTTAAAGAGATGAAAGGAAAAAACCTACAACCAATGTTACTGTTTTCAGCAAGAATCTCATTGAGATTGGACAGAGAAACTAAAAACTTTACAGAAAAACAAACGGAAAGAGAATTCAGCACCACGCAACAGCTTTATACCAAAGGATAAAGCAACTTCTCTAGGCAGGAATCACAAAGAAAAGAAAAGACCTCCTAGAACAAACCAAAAACAATTAACAAAACGGGAAGAGGAACAACCATATTGGCAATTACCTTACATGTAAATGGATTCATTGCTCCAACCACAACAGATAAAATGGCTGAAGGGATACAACAACAAGCCCATTATATATGCTGCCTAGAAGAGACCCATTTTAGACCTAGGGATAGATACAGACTGAAACTGAGGATATGACAAGAGACATTCCATTCACATGGAAATCAAAGGAAACCTGGAGTTACAATTCTCATATCAGAAGAAATAGACTTTAAGATAAGACTATTTGAAGAAACACACAAGGACACTACACACTGATCAAGGGATCAAACCAAGGAGAGGATCTAAGAAATGCAAATACTTATGAACCCAACCGAGGAGCACTTCAATACATAAGGTATATCCTAACAGCCATAAAGCGGAACTTGACAGTAAAACCATAAGAGTAGGGGACATTACCACCCCACAATCACCAATGGATAGATCATCCAAAATGAAACTAAATTAGGAAACCTAAGCTTTCAATGACACGTTGGACAAGAGGGAATTCATTCATAAATATACAACATTCTATTGCAAAACAACAGAAAACACTCTCTCCTCAGGTACTCATGAAACACTCTCCAAGTTATATCATATGTAGGGTCACACATAAAGCCTTAGAAATCTAAGAAAATTGAAATAGCATCAGGTATAATTTCCGCCTACTGTGCTATGAAACTAGATAGGAATTAAAAGAAAAAAAAAACTGTAAATAATACAAACACATGGAAGCTAAACAAAACGCTGTTACATAACCAAGAATACACTGTAGAAAACTAAGATGGGATCACAAATACCTGGGAAAAATTGAAAATGTAAATAGGAACACCCAAATCTATGGAATGAAACAAATGCAACTCTAAAAGCAGAGCTGTGCGAGCAAAGAAGCGAAAAAGAAATCTCTCCCAGCACCCGCACGAAGAGTGGATGAAATCTCCACATTCAACGTGAAGTACCCCGCATCTCTGGAACACATGAATAGAACAATGAATCAGTCCAAAATTGAGGAGGTGGACTTTGTGAGCATAGATATATTAGTTTTTCCACTTTTTCACTTTTTGTGAATGTGTAGGTGTATGCCACTGTGAGTCATTTTGTCTGTATAGCTAAGCTTTAACCATTTGTGCTAGAGTTCTGTGTGACTGCTTTTCTTTTTAATTTTTAAAATTTTCTCTTAATACATATTTTTCATTTTAATAACTTCATTTTATTTGATTTTACTTTATTTTGTTTTATTTTATCCTCATTCTTTGTTTCCTTCTCTTTTCTCTCCCACTTTTTCTGAGCTGTGAGGATGAATGTCTCTAGGTGCTCTAACCAGGAGTCAGAGCTCTGCATCTGAGGAGGGAAAACCAAGTTCAGGACACTGGGGCACAGGAGACCTGACAGCTTCACATAATATCAAATGGAGAAAATCTCCCAGAGATTTCTTTCTCAACGCCAAGACCCACATTCACTCAGTGACCAGTAAGCAACAGTGCTGGACACCGTATGCCAAACAATGAGCAAGACAGAAACAGTCCCATCCGTTATCAGAGAGGATGCCTTAAATCATCATAAGGACGGAGGCACCAAAATACACACCAGCAGTTGTGGAAATGCCCACCAGAAAGACAGGATCCAGCCTCATTCAAAAGAACACAAGCGTAACTCCCCTCCACGAAGAAGCCTACACAACCCACTTAAGAAACCTAAGCCGCTTGGGACAGACACCAAAAACAACAATAACTACGGGCATGACACCTGTGAAAAGGAACCCCAAGCACAGTAAGTTAACCAAAATTAGGAGACCAAAAAACACACAGCTGACGAAGCAGCAAGGTCAAAACGCACCAGACCTAACAAATGAAGAGGAAATAGGCAGTCTACCCGAAAAAGAATTCAGAATAATGATAGGAAAAACGATTCAACATCGTGGAAATAGGAGAGAGAAAATACATGAAACGTTTCACAGGGGTCGACAAGAACTGAAGAGCAAACAAACAGTGATGAAGAACACGATAAATGAAAATAATTATTCTCTAGCATGGATCACTAGCACAATAACTGAGGCACAAGAACGGTTAAGTGGCCTGGAAGATAAAATAGTTCAAATAAATACTGCGGATCAAAATAAAGAACCAAGAATGAAAGGAACGGAGGACAGTCTCAGCGACCCTTGGGACAACATTAAATGCACCAACATTCGAATTATATGGCTCTCCGAAGAAGAAGAGAAAGAGAAAATGCGTGAGAATATATTTGAAGAGATTATAGTTGAAAACTTCCCTAGTATGGGAAAGGAAAGAGGTAATCAAGTCCAGGAAGCACAGAGAGTCTCATACAGGATAATTCCAAGGAGAAACACGCCAAGACACGTATTCATCAAACTATTAAAATCTAAATGTATAGGAAACATGTAAAAAGCAGCATGGGAAAAGCACCATTTACCATTCAAGGGAATCCACGTAAGTTAACAGCCGACCTTTCAGCAGAAATTCTGCAAGAGAGAAGGAAGTGGCAGTATACGTATTTAAAGAGATGAAAGGAAAAAACCTACAACCAATGTTACTGTTTTCAGCAAGAATCTCATTGAGATTGGACAGAAAAACTAAAAACTTTACATAAAAACAAACGGAAAGAGAATTCAGCACCACGCAACAGCTTTATACCAAAGGATAAAGGAACTTCTCTAGGCAGGAATCACAAAGAAAAGAAAAGACCTCCTAGAACAAACCAAAAACAATTAACAAAACGGGAAGAGGAACAACCATATTGGCAATTACCTTACATGTAAATGGATTCATTGCTCCAACCACAACAGACAAAATGGCTGAAGGGATACAACAACAAGCCCATTATATATGCTGCCTAGAAGAGACCCATTTTAGACCTAGGGATAGATACAGACTGAAACTGAGGATATGACAAGAGACATTCCATTCACATGGAAATCAAAGGAAACCTGGAGTTACAATTCTCATATCAGAAGAAATAGACTTTAAGATAAAGACTATTTCAAGAAACAAACAAGGACACTACACACTGATCAAGGGATCAAACCAAGGAGAGGATCTAAGAAATGCAAATACTTATGAACCCAACCGAGGAGCCCTTCAATACATAAGGTATATCCTAACAGCCATAAAGCGGAACTTGACAGTAAAACCATAAGAGTAGGGGACATTACCACCCCACAATCACCAATGGATAGATCATCCAAAGTGAAACTAAATTAGGAAACCTAAGCTTTCAATGACACGTTGGACAAGAGGGAATTCATTCATAAATATACAACATTCTATTGCAAAACAACAGAAAACACTCTCTCCTCAGGTACTCATGAAACACTCTCCAAGTTATATCATATGTAGGGTCACACATAAAGCCTTAGAAATCTAAGAAAATTGAAATAGCATCAGGTATAATTTCCGCCTACTCTGCTATGAAACTAGATAGGAATTAAAAGAAAAAAAAACTGTAAATAATACAAACACATGGAAGCTAAACAAAACGCTGTTACATAACCAAGAATACACTGTAGAAAACTAAGATGGGATGACAAATACCTGGGAAAAATTGAAAATGTAAATAGGAACACCCAAATCTATGGAACGAAACAAATGCAACTCTAAAAGCAGAGCTGTGCGAGCAAAGAAGCGAAAAAGGAATCTCTCCCAGCACCCGCACGAAGAGTGGATGAAATCTCCACATTCAACGTGAAGTACCCCGCATCTCTGGAACACCTGAATAGAACAATGAATCAGTCCAAAATTGAGGAGGTGGACTTTGTGAGCATAGATATATTAGTTTTTCCACTTTTTCACTTTTTGTGAATGTGTAGGTGTATACCGCTGTGAGTCATTTTGTCTGTATAGCTAAGCTTTAACCATTTGTGCTAGAGTTCTGTGTGACTGCTTTTCTTTTTAATTTTTAAAATTTTCTCTTAATACATATTTTTCATTTTAATAACTTCATTTTATTTGATTTTACTTTATTTTGTTTTATTTTATCCTCATTCTTTGTTTCCTTCTCTTTTCTCTCCCACTTTTTCTGAGCTGTGAGGATGAATGTCTCTAGGTGCTCTAACCAGGAGTCAGAGCTCTGCATCTGAGGAGGGAAAACCAAGTTCAGGACACTGGGGCACAGGAGACCTGACAGCTTCACATAATATCAAATGGAGAAAATCTCCCAGAGATTTCTTTCTCAACGCCAAGACCCACATTCATTCAGTGACCAGTAAGCAACCGTGCTGGACACCGTATGCCAAACAATGAGCAAGAGAGAAACAGTCCCATCCGTTATCAGAGAGGATGCCTTAAATCATCATAAGGACGGAGGCACCAAAATACACACCAGCAGTTGTGGAAATGCCCACCAGAAAGACAGGATCCAGCCTCATTCAAAAGAACACAAGCATAACTCCCCTCCACGAAGAAGCCTACACAACCCACTTAACAAACCTAAGCCGCTTGGGACAGACACCAAAAACAATAATAACTACGGGCATGACGCCTGTGAAAAGGAACCACAAGCACAGTAAGTTAACCAAAATTAGGAGACCAAAAAACACACAGCTGACGAAGCAGCAAGGTCAAAACGCACCAGACCTAACAAATGAAGAGGAAATAGGCAGTCTACCCGAAAAAGAATTCAGAATAATGATAGGAAAAACGATTCAACCTCGTGGAAATAGGAGAGAGAAAATACAGGAAACGTTTCACAGGGGTCGACAAGAACTGAAGAGCAAACAAACAGTGATGAAGAACACGATAAATGAAAATAATTATTCTCTAGCATGGATCACTAGCACAATAACTGAGGCACAAGAACGGTTAAGTGGCCTGGAAGATAAAATAGTTCAAATAAATACTGCGGATCAAAATAAAGAACAAAGAATGAAAGGAACGGAGGACAGTCTCAGCGACCCTTGGGACAACATTAAATGCACCAACATTCGAATTATATGGCTCTCCGAAGAAGAAGAGAAAGAGAAAATGCGTGAGAATATATTTGAAGAGATTATAGTTGAAAACTTCCCTAGTATGGGAAAGGAAAGAGGTAATCAAGTCCAGGAAGCACAGAGAGTCTCATACAGGATAATTCCAAGGAGAAACACGCCAAGACACGTATTCATCAAACTATTAAAATCTAAATGTATAGGAAACTTGTAAAAAGCAGCATGGGAAAAGCACCATTTACCATTCAAGGGAATCCACGTAAGTTAACAGCCGACCTTTCAGCAGAAATTCTGCAAGAGAGAAGGAAGTGGCAGTATACGTATTTAAAGAGATGAAAGGAAAAAACCTACAACCAATGTTACTGTTTTCAGCAAGAATCTCATTGAGATTGGACAGAGAAACTAAAATCTTTACAGAAAAACAAATGGAAAGAGAATTCAGCACCACGCAACAGCTTTATACCAAAGGATAAAGGAACTTCTCTAGGCAGGAATCACAAAGAAAAGAAAAGACCTCCTAGAACAAACCAAAAACAATTAACAAAACGGGAAGAGGAACAACCATATTGGCAATTACCTTACATGTAAATGGATTCATTGCTCCAACCACAACAGATAAAATGGCTGAAGGGATACAACAACAAGCCCATTATATATGCTGCCTAGAAGAGACCCATTTTAGACCTAGGGATAGATAGAGACTGAAACTGAGGATATGACAAGAGACATTCCATTCACATGGAAATCAAAGGAAACCTGGAGTTACAATTCTCATATCAGAAGAAATAGACTTTAAGATAAAGACTATTTCAAGAAACAAACAAGGACACTACACACTGATCAAGGGATCAAACCAAGGAGAGGATCTAAGAAATGCAAATACTTATGAACCCAACCGAGGAGCACTTCAATACATAAGGTATATCCTAACAGCCATAAAGCGGAACTTGACAGTAAAACCATAAGAGTAGGGGACATTACCACCCCACAATCACCAATGGATAGATCATCCAAAATGAAACTAAATTAGGAAACCTAAGCTTTCAATGACACGTTGGACAAGAGGGAATTCATTCATAAATATACAACATTCTATTGCAAAACAACAGAAAACACTCTCTCCTCAGGTACTCATGAAACACTCTCCAAGTTATATCATATGTAGGGTCACACATAAAGCCTTAGAAATCTAAGAAAATTGAAATAGCATCAGGTATAATTTCCGCCTACTGTGCTATGAAACTAGATAGGAATTAAAAGAAAAAAAAACTGTAAATAATACAAACACATGGAAGCTAAACAAAACGCTGTTACATAACCAAGAATACACTGTAGAAAACTAAGATGGGATCACAAATACCTGGGAAAAATTGAAAATGTAAATAGGAACACCCAAATCTATGGAACGAAACAAATGCAACTCTAAAAGCAGAGCTGTGCGAGCAAAGAAGCGAAAAAGGAATCTCTCCCAGCACCCGCACGAAGAGTGGATGAAATCTCCACATTCAACGTGAAGTACCCCGCATCTCTGGAACACCTGAATAGAACAATGAATCAGTCCAAAATTGAGGAGGTGGACTTTGTGAGCATAGATATATTAGTTTTTCCACTTTTTCACTTTTTGTGAATGTGTAGGTGTATGCCGCTGTGAGTCATTTTGTCTGTATAGCTAAGCTTTAACCATTTGTGCTAGAGTTCTGTGTGACTGCTTTTCTTTTTAATTTTTAAAATTTTCTCTTAATACATATTTTTCATTTTAATAACATCATTTTATTTGATTTTACTTTATTTTGTTTTATTTTATCCTCATTCTTTGTTTCCTTCTCTTTTCTCTCCCACTTTTTCTGAGCTGTGAGGATGAATGTCTCTAGGTGCTCTAACCAGGAGTCAGAGCTCTGAATCTGAGGAGGGAAAACCAAGTTCAGGACACTGGGGCACAGGAGACCTGACAGCTTCACATAATATCAAATGGAGAAAATCTCCCAGAGATTTCTTTCTCAATGCCAAGACCCACATTCACTCAGTGACCAGTAAGCAACAGTGCTGGACACCGTATGCCAAACAATGAGCAAGACAGAAACAGTCCCATCCGTCATCAGTGAGGTTGCCTTAAATCATCATAAGGAAGGAGACACCAAAATACACACCAGAAGTTGTGGAAATGCCCACCAGAAAGACAGGATCCAGCCTCATTCAAAAGAACACACGCATAAATCCCCTCCACGAAGAAGCCTACACAACCCACTTAACAAACCTAAGCCGCTTGGGACAGACACCAAAAACAACAATAACTACGGGCATGACGCCTGTGAAAAGGAACCCCAAGCACAGTAAGTTAACCAACATTAGGAGACCAAAAAACACACAGCTGACGAAGCAGCAAGGTCAAAACGCACCAGACCTAACAAATGAAGAGGAAATAGGCAGTCTACCCGAAAAAGAATTCAGAATAATGATAGGAAAAACGATTCAACCTCGTGGAAATAGGAGAGAGAAAATATAGGAAACGTTTCACAGGGGTCGACAAGAACTGAAGAGCAAACAAACAGTGATGAAGAACACAATAAATGAAAATAATTATTCTCTAGCATGGATCACTAGCACAATAACTGAGGCACAAGAACGGTTAAGTGGCCTGGAAGATAAAATAGTTCAAATAAATACTGCGGATCAAAATAAAGAACAAAGAATGAAAGGAACGGAGGACAGTCTCAGCGACCCGTGGGACAACATTAAATGCACCAACATTCAAATTATATGGCTCTCAGAAGAAGAAGAGAAAGAGAAAAGGCGTGAGAATATATTTGAAGAGATTATAGTTGAAAACTTCCCTAGTATGGGAAAGGAAATAGGTAATCAAGTCCAGGAAGCACAGAGAGTCTCATACAGGATAATTCCAAGGAGAAACACGCCAAGACACGTATTCATCAAACTCTTAAAATCTAAATGTATAGGAAACATGTACAAAGCAGCATGGGCAAAGCACCATTTACCATTCAAGGGAATCCACGTAAGTTAACAGCCGACCTTTCAGCAGAAATTCTGCTAGAGAGAAGGAAGTGGCAGTATACGTATTTAAAGAGATGAAAGGAAAAAAACCTACAACCAATGTTACTGTTTTCAGCAAGAATCTCATTGAGATTGGACAGAGAAACTAAAAACTTTACAGAAAAACAAACGGAAAGAGAATTCAGCACCACGCAACAGCTTTATACCAAAGGATAAAGGAACTTCTCTAGGCAGGAATCACAAAGAAAAGAAAAGACCTCCTAGAACAAACCAAAAACAATTAACAAAACGGGAAGAGGAACATCCATATTGACAATTACCTTACATGTAAATGGATTCATTGCTCCAACCACAACAGATAAACTGGCTGAAGGGATACAACAACAAGCCCATTATATATGCTGCCTAGAAGAGACCCATTTTAGACCTAGAGATAGATACAGACTGAAACTGAGGATATGGCAAGAGACATTCCATGCACATGGAAATCAAAGGAAACCTGGAGTTACAATTCTCATATCAGAAGAAATAGACTTTAAGATAAAGACTATTTCAAGAAACAAACAAGGACACTACACACTGATCAAGGGATCAAACCAAGGAGAGGATCTAAGAAATGCAATTACTTATGAACCCAACCGAGGAGCACTTCAATACATAAGGTATATCCTAACAGCCATAAAGCGGAACATGACAGTAAAACCATAAGAGTAGGGGACATTACCACCCCACAATCACCAATGGATAGATCATCCAAAATGAAACTAAATTAGGAAACCTAAGCTTTCAATGACACGTTGGACAAGAGGGAATTCATTCATAAATAATCAACATTCTATTGCAAAACAACAGAAAACACTCTCTCCTCAGGTACTCATGAAACACTCTCCAAGTTATATCATATGTAGGGTCACACATAAAGACTTAGAAATCTAAGAAAATTGAAATAGCATCAGGTATAATTTCCGCCTACAGTGCTATGAAACTAGATAGGAATTAAAAGAAAAAAAAACTGTAAATAATAGAAACACATGGAAGCTAAACAAAACGCTGTTACATAACCAAGAATACACTGTAGAAAACTAAGATGGGATGACAAATACCTGGGAAAAATTGAAAATGTAAATAGGAACACCCAAATCTATGGAGTGAAACAAATGCAACTCTAAAAGCAGAGCTGTGCGAGCAAAGAAGCGAAAAAGTAATCTCTCCCAGCACCCGCACGAAGAGTGGATGAAATCTCCACATTCAACGTGAAGTACCCCGCATCGCTGGAACACCTGAATAGAACAATGAATCAGTCCAAAATTGAGGAGGTGGACTTTGTGAGCATAGATATATTAGTTTTTCCACTTTTTCACTTTTTGTGAATGTGTAGGTGTATGCCGCTGTGAGTCATTTTGTCTGTAGAGCTAAGCTTTAACCATTTGTGCTAGAGTTCTGTGTGACTGCTTTTCTTTTTAATTTTTAAAATTTTCTCTTAATACATATTTTTCATTTTAATAACTTCATTTTATTTGATTTAACTTTATTTTGTTTTATTTTATCCTCATTCTTTGTTTCCTTCTCTTTTCTCTCCCACTTTTTCTGAGCTGTGAGGATGAATGTCTCTAGGTGCTCTAACCAGGAGTCAGAGCTCTGCATCTGAGGAGGGAAAACCAAGTTCAGGACACTGGGGCACAGGAGAACTGACAGCTTCACATAATATCAAATGGAGAAAATCTCCCAGAGATTTCTTTCTCAACGCCAAGACCCACATTCACTCAGTGACCAGTAAGCAACAGTGCTGGACACCATATTCCAAACAATGAGCAAGACAGAAACAGTCCCATCCGTTATTAGAGAGGATGCCTTAAATCATCATAAGGAAGGAGACACCAAAATACACACCAGCAGTTGTGGAAATGCCCACCAGAAAGACAGGATACAGCCTCATTCAAAAGAACACACGCATAAATCCCCTCCACGAAGAAGCCTACACAACCCACTTAACAAACCTAAGCCGCTTGGGACAGACACCAAAAACAACAATAACTACGGGCATGATGCCTGTGAAATGGAACCCCAAGCACAGTAAGTTAACCAAAATTAGGAGACCAAAAAACACACAGCTGACGAAGCAGCAAGGTCAAAACGCACCAGACCTAACAAATGAAGAGGAAATAGGCAGTCTACCCGAAAAAGAATTCAGAATAATGATAGGAAAAACGATTCAACCTCGTGGAAATAGGAGAGAGAAAATACAGGAAACGTTTCACAGGGGTCGACAAGAACTGAAGAGCAAACAAACAGTGATGAAGAACACGATAAATGAAAATAATTATTCTCTAGCATGGATCACTAGCACAATAAGTGAGGCACAAGAACGGTTAAGTGGCCTGGAAGATAAAATAGTTCAAATAAATACTGCGGATCAAAATAAAGAACAAAGAATGAAAGGAACGGAGGACAGTCTCAGCGACCCTTGGGACAACATTAAATGCACCAACATTCGAATTATATGGCTCTCAGAAGAAGAAGAGAAAGAGAAAAGGCGGGAGAATATATTTGAAGAGATTATAGTTGAAAACTTCCCTAGTATGGGAAAGGAAAGAGGTAATCAAGTCCAGGAAGCACAGAGAGTCTCATACAGGATAATTCCAAGGAGAAACACGCCAAGACACGTATTCATCAAACTATTAAAATCTAAATGTATAGGAAACATGTAAAAAGCAGCATGGGAAAAGCAC